>NW_007248655.1:4140-20864 GCF_000164805.1 Carlito syrichta | reverse complement strand
TGCAGATTCGCCGACGCCACCACATCTTCCAAGGGACTCCCCAAAACTTGCAGGGGCTGGCCCCCCGCAGTTCCATGTTTTTGCTATTGTAAATAGAGTTGCAACAAGACATGTGTGTGCAGGTATCTTTTTTGTAGAATGATTTGAGTTTTTCCAGGTATATTTCCAATAGAGGAATTGTTGGGTCATATGGAAGGACAATTTCTAGTTTCTAGCACTGTCACCCAAAGAGGTTGCACTAACTTTGCAATCCCACCAGCAGTGTAGAAGTGTTCCATTTTCTCAACATCTTCGCCAGAATCTGTTGTTGTTTGTTTTATTAATGATGGCCATCCTCACTGGGTTTAGGTGGTACCTCAATGTGGTTTAGATTTGCATTTTGGAATGAGGTTGAGTGCTTTTTCATGTGTCTGTTGGCTGCCCATATATATTCTTTTCAGAAGTGTCTATTCATGTCTTTTGCCCACTTTTTAATGGGGCTGTTTATTTTATTCCTTTCAGCATATTTGAGTTCCTTGTAGATCCTAGACGTTAGGCCTTTGTCAGATATACAGTTGGCAAATATTTTTTTCCCTTTCTGTGGGGTGTCTCTCTGCTCTCTTGATGGCTTATTTTGCTTTGCAGAAGCCAGTTTGATGAGGTCCCACTTGTCTAGAAGGTTCTGAATAGGAATTGATTGCTAGTTCCAATTTCCCTAAGGGTGTCTCCTGTGTTTTCTAAGATTCTTATAGTTTGAAGTTCTACATTTAGGTCTTCGATCCATTTAGAGTTAATTTTTGTGTATGGTGATAATTAGGAGTCCTGTTTCAATCTTCTGCATGTGATCAGTCAATTTTCCCAGAACTATTTACTGAATAGGTTCTCCTCTCCCCAGTGGTTGTTGTTGGAGTCTTTGTCAAAGATGAGTTGGTTGAGAAATTGAGACTTTGTTTCCAGAATCTCTGTCCTGTTCCATTAATCTATATGCCTGTTCTTGTACCAATACCAGATTGTTTTTATTGTAGACTTATAGTAAAGTTTGAAGTCTGGAAGTGTGATACCTCCTGCTCTGTTTCTTTTGCTAAGGTTTGTTTTGGCTATTCATGGTCATTTATGTTTCCATATGAATTTCTATATTGTCATTTCCATGTCTGAGAAGAATTATGTTGGTAATTTAATGGGTATTGCATTGAGTCTGTAGATTGCCTTTGGTAGGATGGACATCTCAACTATGTTGATTCTTCTTATCCATGAGCATGGAATATTTGCTCATTTGTGTCTTCTTGAATTTCTTTGAACAGTGTTTTGTGGTTCTCATTGTAAAGGCCTTTCACTTCTCTCATTAGGAAGATGTCAAGGTATTTCTTTTTTTTTTGCTTTTGTGAATGTGATTATGCTTTTTATTTGGTTCTCTGCTGCTTGTTGTTGCATATAGGAATACAACAGTCTTTTGCACATTTATTTTGTACCCTGAGACTTTGCCAAAGTCCTTTATCAGTGCATGCAGATTTTTGACAGATTCTTTTGGATTTTCAAGGTATAGGATCATTTTATCAGCATAGAGGAATAACCTGATTTCCTGTTTCCTATTTGGATACCCCTGATTTCCTTCTCTTTTCTATTTGCCATAGCAAGGACTTCCAACATAATGTCGAACAGGAAGGGTGAGAGTGGGCAGTCTTTTTTTGTTCCAGTTTTCAGGGGGAAATGTTTCCAGTTTCTGTCCTTTTAGCAATATGGTAGCTGTGGGTTTATCGAGATGCCATTTACTATTTTGAGATATGTTCCTTCTATATCTAGGTGTTTGAGGTTCTTTATCAAGAAGGCATGCAGGATCTTATCAAAAGCTTTTTCTGAATCTAATGAGATAATCATATGGTTCTTGTTTTTACATCTGTTGATGTACTTAATTACATTTCTGGTCTTTCAGATGTTGAACCAATAATGCATCCTGGGGATGAAGCCTACTTGGTCATGGTGGATGACTTTAAGATGTGTTTTTGGATTGGATTTGCTAGAGTCTTCTTGAGGATTTTTTGCATCTATATTCATAAGGGGTATTGACCTGTAGTTCTCTTTTTTTGTTGAATCTTTACCAAGTTTGGATATCAGTGTGATATTAGCTTCATAAAATGATTTGGGGAGAATTCCATTTCTCTTAATTACCTGGAATACTTTCAATAGAATTGGTATCAACTCCTCCTTGTACATTTTGTAGAATTGTGCTGGAAAGTCATCTGGTCCAGGATTTTTTTAGTAAGTAGTTTTCTTATGACAGAGTCAATTTCCTGGGCTGTTTTTGGTCTATTTATTGTTTTAATAGCTTCTTGTTTCAACATTGGGGGGTTGTGTGATGTCAGAAGGTCCTCCATTTCATTTAGGTTATCATGTTTGTTTCCTTATTGATGTATAGAGTGATCTCTGATAATCTTTTGTATTTCTTCAGGGTCAGTTGTGATTTGATTTTTTGTACTTCTAATTGTTTTTCCTTGTTTCTCTCTCTCTCTCTCTCTCTCTTTTTCTTGGTCATTATGGCTAGGAGTCCTTAAATCTTGTTAATTCTTCAAGGAGCCAACTTTCTGTTTTGCTGATGTTTTCTGTGTTATTTTTGTCTTCTATGTCTCAAATTTTGGCTCTTATATTGGTGATTGGGTTTTTCTGCTAAAGTTAGGAATTTGGTGGTCTTCTCTTGCTAGCTCCCTTAGGTGATTTGTTAGGCTCTCAACTTGTGATTTTTTGATTTTCTTGATGTGCTCATAGAGATATAAATTCCCCTCTTAGAACTGATTTAATGGCTTCCCAGAAGTTTTGGTAAGATGTTTCTTCATTTTCATTTGTTTCTAGAAATCTTTTATTTTCTGCTTTGATTTCAGTGTTGATCCCATAGCTGTTCAGCATCATGCTGTTTAGTGTCCATGTCTTTGTTGGCTTTGGGGAAATTTTTGTTGGTGTTGATTTTTTTTTTTTAATTCCTCTGTGGTCTGAGAAGGTTCATGGCAATATTTCAACCTTATGGAATTTGTTTAAGCTTGATTTATGGCCAAGGATGTGACCGATCTTGGAGTGCATTCCATGTGGTGATGAGTAGAATGTATAACCTGTGATTTTGGGGTGGAATAATCCGTAGGTATGTATTAAGTCCATTTGGTCAAGTTTCAAGTTTAGATTCTGGATCTTCTTGTTGATTTTTTTTTTTACCATGATGATCTATCTAGGGCTGTTATTGGAGTATTCAAGTTCCCTATTATATTAGAGACAATATCTTTTTTTAGTTTACTTAGTAGTTGTTTTATAAATGCTAGCTTTATAAATGCTAGTGCTCCTGTGTTGGGTGCATATATGTTTAGGATGGAAATTTATTGTTGATGGATTAAGCCTTCTATCATTATGTAGCATTTTCTTGTATCTTTTAAAATTTTTGATAGTTTAAAGGTAGTTTTATCTGATATTAAGATTATGACTTCTGCCTTCTTTTGTGATCCATTTGCCTGGAAACTCATTTCCCATCCTTTAACTTTGAGTCTGTGTACTTCCTTTGTGGTGAGATGAGTTTTCTGGCTACAGCAAATAATTGGGTCATGGTTTCCTACCCAGTTTGCCATTCTGTGTCTTTTCAGTGGTGCATTTAGTCCATTTGAATTCTAGCTGATTACTGAAATGTGAGTGTTTATCCCTGTCATGAGATTCTTATAAAGTTTTTTCTTTTTTGTTTGTTTTCTTTTGGCTTTGGGATTGATGTATGTGTGTGTTTTCAAGTTTGTTGTTGTGTTGTATTTGCCATTGATTCCGTGCTCTGATAATCCCTTGGGAAGTGTGTGGTCATTCTTTTGTTTCTTTCTTCTGTGCTTAATACTTTTTTAGTGTCTCCTGTAGATCTAATCTTGGAAGCTACCTAATTTCTTAGGGATTGGATATCTGGGAAGGATTTTAATTCTTCATCACTGATGAAGCTGAGTGTGGCTGGGTAGGAAAATCTTGACTGAGGTTGTTATCTTTGAGGACTTTGAATTTTGGACTCCCATCCCTTCTTGCTTTCCCTCATGTTTCTGTCAATTAGGTCTGCTGCTATTCTGATTGGTTTTCCCTGATAGATAGTCTGACCTTTCTCTTTTCTTGCCTTTAGGAATTTTTCTTTTGTGCGTACTTTACATAGGAAAATTACTATGTGCCTCAGGGTTTGTCTTCTCATTTGATGTCTTGTGGGGGTTCTCTGTATCTTTTGTGTTTGACTGATCACATCTCTGGTGAAATGGGGAAAATTTTCCTGGATTACTTCCTGGAATACTTGCTCCAAGCTGTTCTCCAGTTCCCTTTCTTCTTCTGGAATACCAATCAGGCATAGGTTTGGCCTCTTGATATGATTGCACATCTCTTGTAGGCTTTGTTCTTTCTTTCTGAGTCTTCTTTCTATGTTTTTTACAGATCTGGCAAATTCCATGTTCTGATCTTCAAGTTCTGAGATTCTTTCTTCAGCTAGATAAATTCTCCTTTCCATGCTTGTCATCTTATTATTTATTTCCTGATGAAATTTTTTTATTGCTAAAATCACTGTTACAAGTTCTTTCAGTGTTGCAGCTTGTCTTTCTTGAGTCTTATTCACTCTTTCCATCCATTCCCTAATCTCTGTTGTATTCTGGGGCTGGTTGTTGATGCCTTCCATTGTTTGGGCTCTGAGGTCTAATTTTTCAGAAGTTTTCTCTTGTTACACTTGAAATTGCCTGTAGTTTTCCTTTGGTTTTCCTCATTTGTGACAGATCTCTTGCTTTTCTCTTTAGTTCTGCTATTCGTTGTCAGTGGGAGAGGCTTTTCCTTCTGAAGTTTGCTCAGCCCTCTATTCTTCCCTGATCTGAGCTCTGGATTTGTTCTATTTTAAAATAGGACTGTGGGTGGTAAACTTTTCATTATGGTAGATTTGTTAAGTAATTTGAAATAGAAATATGAAGTCTCTGAATTTTTTTCTTTAAAAATTGCTTTTACTATTTGGCAGCTTTTGAAGTTACATGTTAATTTTAAGATTTGTTTTCTATGAATAAGGCAACTGGAATTTTCATAAAGATTGCACAGAGTCAGGGTTTGGGGTATTATGGACATTCTGACAATATTGATTCTTCTGATTCTTAAACATGGAATACCTTTCAATTTATTTGTTTCTTCAATTTCTTATCTTTTTTGAATTTTAGAGTCAAGGATATGTGTAAATACTTACTACATGGGTATAATACATGATGAAATTTGGGCTCCTACTGAGCTCATCACCCATGTGGTAAGAATGGTACTTGATGGTGGTTTTTCAACACTTTCTCCCTTAACTCTCTCCCCACTTTATGAGTTCTCAGTGTCTTTTTCCCATTAGTATGCCTGTATGTAGCCAGTGTTTAGCTCAAACTCATGAGAACATACAATAATCTGTTTTCTGTGTTAATTTGCTTTAGAATAATGACCTCCAGCTATAGCCACTTTGCTGCAAAGAACAAAATTTTTTTTTATTGTTTCATAGTATGACTTGGTGAATCTATACCATATTTTAAAATCCAAGGCACTACTGATGGACACCTATACTGGTTCCATCTTTTTGCTGTTGTAAATAGTGCTGCTATAAACACATGAGTGAAGTGGGTTTTTTTTTTTTTTTTTTGGTAGAATGACTTATGCTCCTTTGGGTAGGTACCCAGTAGTAGAACTGCTGGGTCTATTTTTAGTTCTTTGAGAAATATTCAAACTTTTTTTTCCCCATAGAATCTAAAATAATTCACATTTCTACCAACAGTGTAGGAGCATCCCCTTTTTTCCACAACCTGGCCAACATCTGTTGTTTTCTTATTTTTTATTAATCATCATCCTGACTGTTGTAAGATGGTTTTTCACTGTGGATTTTATATGCATTTCTCTAATGATTATGATGTTGAACACTTTTTCATGATTGCTGCCCAAGGCTATTTTAAAGTTTTTAAAGTATAAATTTATCATCTCCCTGATTTAATTTATTCCTAATATTAATTTTGATGTTATTGTAAATTGACTTGTTTTTTAATTCCTTCATTTGATAGATAATCACTAGCACATAGAAATACAACTGACTTTTGTGTGTACTGAAATTTTAAAATTGACTTTGTTTTAACAATATTTTGGTAAAATATTTGAGTTTTCCAGTAATATAATATTAAGTTATGTGAAAAAAATACAATAGTCTTCTTCCTTTCCAATTTGTATGCCTTCTTTTTTTCCTTGCTAATTTCTGTAGCCAGATTTGCCAGTATTATGTTGAAGAAAAGTTGAAGAGGTTGGTGTCCTTGTCAGATATTAAAAGAAAAACTTCCAAATTTTCACCTTTGAAGATAATATTAGCTGTGTGCTTATGATACATATGACTTTTATTGTCTGGAGTTAATTTCTTCTATACCTAATTTGTTGAGAGTTTTATCATGAAAAGATGTTAACTTTGTTAAATGCTTTTTCTACAACCTACATGAATACATATTTTTTGTTCAACATTCTGTTAATTTGGTGTATAATATTTATTAATTGGTATATGTATATTATTCTTGCATCCCAGGGATAAATCTCACTTGATTATTGCTAACAATCTTTTTGATGTGCTGTTGTGCTTAGTGTGCTATATTTCATTGAATTTTTTTGCATCTATATTCATCAGGAATATTGGTCTGTAATTTTGTTTTTTGTAGTGTCTTCTGTGTTTTTGGTATCAAGGGGAAGTTGGTCTCTTAAAATAAGTTTAAATGAGCTTTCTCTTTAATTTTTTGAAAGCATTTGAGAAGCATTGGTGTTGTCTCTATAAATGTTTAGTAGAATTCAACAGTGAAGCCATCATGTCTTGCATTTCTTTGATGGAAGACTATTAACTATTTTTTCATTTTTTATACCATTATTGGCTTGTATTAATTTTCTACTTCTTCATGTTTTAGTCTGGGTAGATTGTATAGGTCTATAAATGTGATAGTTATTTCTAGAGTATCCAATTTGTTGATGCATAACTGTTTACATTGTTCTCTTATACTCCTTTGTATTCCTGTGGTATCAGTTGTACTGACTACTCTTTCATTTCTAACTTTAGTCTTACTTCTCTCTGCTTTTGTTTTTAGTTTAGCTAAAGATTTGTCAGTTTTGTTTATCTTTTCATGAGACAATTCTTAGTTTTGTTTATTCTCACTATTATTTTTTCATAGTTTATCTTATTAATTCTATTTTGATTCATACTGCTTCCTTCCTTCTACTATCTTTGGGCTATGTTTGATCTTCATTTTTAATTTCTTAGTTAAGTTTTTTAAAATTTTTGTCTTGATTTTTCATGTAGGCTTTCAAATATATAATGTTCCCTCTTATAATTGCTTTTGCCACATCTGTAAGTTTTAATATGTACTTTTTCCTTTTTCTATCTCAAAATATTTTTAAAATTTCTTTTTAATTTTTTTATTGATGCAATGGTTGTTAAGGGACATGTTGCTTAACTTTCATGTATTTGTTAGTTTTCCAGAATTTCTTCTTTATTGATTTCAAGTTTCATACTATTGTGTTTGGAAAAAGATACTTGATATGTGTTAGGTCAAGAAAATGAGCAGATAGGAAAAGAGAGACGGGAGATTGGCAGCTCAACAGCAACACAGGGAGGAAAACCTGCAGAGTGGGACTCCGGATAAGACTGAAGTCCATTGCGTACAGGCTAGGACAATCATAGGGCTGGGTGGGGAAATTTTGAGGTTGGTGTTATTAGTGGGTAGCTAAAGCTTATGGTTAAGTAAGTTGAAAGAACGTCTTGTGGTAAGGCTAGGTGCTATTTATGACAGGATGTTTTTGTAGTCTGGCATAGTTGATAATTTTCCATCCTGGTGTAGCTGACACAATGGCAGATGTCTGTAAGATGGCATTACCCAGGTTAACATCCTTGCCTTTTTTGCATCTCTATATATCTGTATATGTATATATAGAAGAAGAGAGCACGTGGGTGTGGAAAAAGGAGCATCATGGATCATCTGGCTACTTCCTGCTGAGATGGGGCATAGCATTTGGGATTAAAGGTGTTTGCCCTCCTCGGGGTCAAAGCTGCATACTTGCTGGTTTTGAGGGGTATGAAATCTGGATTGGCGAAGCAGGAGGAGGTTACTAATGTGTTTTTCTGTGCTAGCATGTATAAAGGCATTTAGTCATTGGGAGACAAAATGGAAAATAACATTAAGAAGGCAAGGTCCAAAGAGAGTAAGAGAAAGATGAGGAGTCGAGGTCTAAGAGATAGGGCTATCCAGGGCATCCAGTTTGAGAGGGATTATCTGGCCCACCATTAGCTTGTAGCCTGCCATTTGATTTCTGTTGCTCAGTTCTGACGTATATGGGTTGCATCCTGAACTATGCCTGATTCATTAACAAAAAAGCAACATCCTCCCTGAAGGTATAGACATGTTTCCCCTTCTTTAGCAGTCAATAGGTTGAGTGCTCTCTCTTTTGAAGTACTACTCATGCTAATGAGTCTTTTTTGTCTCTGAAGACTAGTTATGGAAGAGTACATGTCAGTTTTTTATTAGACAAAACTGTAGCTATTTGTTGGTAATATGTGGTGGAAGTAGTAATGTCTGCCACTCTTGTGCCTATGGAGGTTGAAATGCCTATTCCTGCTAGTAGGGGTATGAGTTGGATTGCTCTTTTGGATTTGGTTAGAGACGAAGAGACTGGAGCTAATAAAGGGACTTGGAGGGTTTGATTAGCAGGTAGGAAATTGATATCTGGTATTTGGTACACTAAGGTACAGATGCTTGACCAGTTAGCAGGCAGGCAGAGATAGGAAGAGGTGACACATGAGAAAAACACTCCTGGGGTAGAAAGAAAAAAGTTATGGGAGATGATGGCTACTAATCCTTCTCCCTCCTTTCCAGTGTAAGATTTCAATTCCCAAATGGAGTAGCTACTTGCAAGGGTAGCTCTGGTGAGGGCCTGAAAATGTATATTATTGTAAGGGATTGTATATTTGTATTGATGATATACTGATAAAGGGAAGTAGCTGAGGTCAACTCTTGTGGGTTGTGTGAAGTTTAGAAATGAACATAAGGGAATGTCTGCATGTTTATGCCAAGGTGCTCCAGAGCTAAAGTGCTGCATCCTCTGTGTTAATTTGCCACATGGGTAACGGATTACACAAGCAGGACGTGGTCTGCTGACATGAAATGGATGTGGATAGGTGTCCTTTCTATGGATGGAGGGCCAGAAAACAGGAGAGGACATGTCTAGACTCTGAGATAGTGGGTTATATGATTTTTGAAGACTGAAGAATGAACATATATTTACGAAGATGAGGACAAACGGTTCCTAAGAGGAATGTGTGGGAGGGATTAGAGAAGAAGCATCAAATGCAGAAGGGTGCTGGAGTGGTTAATGCGACTTGGGAGGAAATGGGTCTCCAGATTGGAGGCTTGAGGTTTATTGATTGGAGATGGATTTTGATAATTTCCCATTCTGGGAGGCCATTAATGGGTTTTATAAAAGGTTCTGCCAGAAATTTGAGATGTATATTCATGTTCGTTTGGGTCCAGGAAGTTAAGTTGAGTGGGCTGACTGCGAAGACTTGTATTTGGGTTGACATGCAGATCCAGCAATTAGATATGTTTGTGTTATTTAGAAATTGGTGTGTGCAATTGATGATAGGAGTCCAGCTATTCAAGGATAATGTAAATGATGTTGTGACATATATAGAGGCTATTGTGAAGGTAAAGGGCCAATGTTGGGGGTTGTTAAGTTTCATGATGTAATACTTCAGGTAGATGTAACACTTCCCAAAGCACAATACAGGTTAAAAGGGAGCATCCGCAGATAATGTCAGGGGAGAAATCACATAGATCTCCCTGTAGCCAAAGATCAGCAATTATTGAGAGTGGTTCATTGATTGAGGTAAGGAGATCATCAGCGGGGTCAGGGTATGATTAGAGAGAAGGACATAAGGAAATA
Organism: Carlito syrichta; assembly: GCF_000164805.1. Lineage (NCBI taxonomy): Eukaryota > Metazoa > Chordata > Mammalia > Primates > Tarsiidae > Carlito > Carlito syrichta. Next base: position 10,937 of record NW_007248655.1, on the reverse strand, counting down.
GTATTGTTGAAGGTAGGAATCATTAGCTTAGGGAAGGAGGAAGGTCCACAGGGTGCTACAGTCTGGGGTTTTCTTATAGCAGTGTTTTATAATGCAAGCTAAGATGAATATTATAGCAGCAACTATTGACAGTATTATTAAAAGAACATCCATGCAAAATATTAAATTGGGACACTTATCTTTTTATGCTTTTTGTTTGAAAGTTTCACTTGCAGACAGGAAGGTCTTCTGAGTTGGTGGAAGAGGGTTTCCAGGACCTTGGGGTTGTAGTTTTTCTTAACAAACATGAAAAATGCATTGGAGTACTTGAAGTTGAGCCAGAGTGGATAAATATGTATTTGTTTGTACTTGTATATTTACTGTGACTTAGCGAGTGTTCTGAGTATCATATGCATCTCTCTCTACGTAGATATCTTAGTCCTTTTGTATTTTTACTATTGCTTGCATTTATCTGTTTAAGAACCAGAATTCACCAGCCCTTAGCTGGACGGGCTAAGTCATAGATGTAACCCCCTCTTTTTGCATGACCATTTAAATTCAAGGCATGGAAGGCATCTGAGAAAGGTATATGAGTCTATCGAATTTCCTTCTAGGGGACTTTGACAAATTGCCGCTGTTATTTGGTGGGACATATTTATGGTGAATTCATAATTATGTAGGTTGTCTCCACATTGGCAGTAGGGGAAGAACGATTTATTAGAGTAAATTAATGAATTATTTGGGCTTTGAGGCACAATGCTGATAACGCCTCATAATGGTAATGTCCAATTGCTTTAATAACTTAATTCCTGACCTGTCCTTTAGACAGGTAGATAAGGTTTGAAAAGTTAGTATATAACTTTGGATCTAAATTTGTTTTAGGTAAAGACGTGAAAGGGAACTTGGGAGTAAAGGGATTTGACCCCATAAAATTTCTCCTAAAAGGAGAAAACAGGACTTGCATAGCTATCCCGTTTATGTTGCAACGTTATGCAAATATTGTATACAACAAAAAAGGCAGCCCAGATAAAATGGAATAAAGGTGGTGAGGGGGAAGTATCCTCTTACTGTCATTTTCCCATCCCTAACATGTCTTTGGATTAAAGTTTTTGCTCCTTCACTTCCTCCAATTTTTAGAAAAAGGCAAAAGCAACATTGTTCTGTACTACAGTCCCTGTGTTTGAGACTTATTTGATTAAATATAAACACTTTCTTATCATCTAAAAATGTTTTAAACATAGAGTATAAAGAAGGGATAGGGACCATGGTAAAGTACGAAAGAAAGGAAATGCAACAGGGAATAATGGTTTATTAGTTTGATTTTATAGGATTTAGTTTAGGAAATTCAGGAGACTCCAGAATTTTTGTCAGCCAAGAGAGGTGGGTCCTGTGGAAAATGAAGTGTTTTTAGGTTGTTTTGATGTAGATGGGGGGGGGGTGTGAGGCATAGGACCAGGGGCCCTTTTAAATTTTGAGTTGTGTATCCAGTGTGTCAGTCCTGTAATTGTAGTTGCCATGGATGTGGTGAGTATGACCTGATGGGGTCCTTTCCATTTAGGGGTTAGTGGATTGCTGGAGTCTGCTAACAAGACCCATTCTCCTGGTTGTAGGCATGGAGAGGATGCAGGGTTGTCCACATGTGGTTTGGGATGGTTAGCATCTGCATACTCTATAAGTAAGTGTTGGGTAATGTGCAGGGTGGGCCAGATGTCTTTAATAAGATGTGACTCTGGTGAGGGGAGATTGTGTAGGACAAAAGGTTGGCCACACACGAGCTCAAATGGGCTTAGTGTGAAGGGTTTTTGGGGGAGAATTAAGAGCTTTATTAGAGCTAGAGGTAGAAGTGTGAGCCAATTCATTTTAGTTTCAACAGTCAGTTTTGTTAGGTAATTTTTAAAAAGTGCATAGGCCCATTCTACTTTACCAGATGATTATGGCCAGTAGAGAATATGGAGAACTCACTTGTTTTCTAGGTTTTTGGTTAAGTGTTGGGTTAAGGTTGTGACAAATGCTGGCTCAATTGTCAGATTGAATGGAGGTGGGAAGTCCAAATTGTGGGATAATGTGTGTTAAGAGAGCTTTGGCAACATCCTGAGATTTTTTTTGGAGGTAGTAGGGAAAGCCTCTATCCGTACAGTGAATGTGGCTGCAATTGTTAAAAGAGAGTGAATTCGTTTTATGGGAGGCATGTGAGTGAAGTCAATTTGCCAGTCCTGGCCTGGAACTATCCCCTTGCTTGGTGAGTTCGAAAGGATTTGGCAACCCCTTGAGGAGATGTTTGACTGAATGTGGGGCAGATTTGGGGTAGATGTGCAAGAGTGGAAGACATAGATGGGGTGAAGTGAATGTCAGTTTGTAAACAGTGTGAGTAAGGGGAGATGTCTGTTGTGAAAGAGGTCATGCATTTGTGAGAGTGTCTTTTTCTTGAGATTGAGGAAGAACCAGTTTATTTTGTAGGGAGAACCATCCTTCTTTGTTAAGAGCTTTAGCAGAGGTAAGGGTTTGGATTTCTTTGGGTTTGTAGGAGGATATTATGGTGGGAAATATGAGTAGTAAGGAGAAAGATGGAAGGGTAGCAGGTTTTGCTGCTGAGTCAGCAAGTGAATTTCCTTGTGAGATTCTGTCTGTATCTTTGTGGTGTCTTTGGCAGTATAAAACTGCTGCAGCTTGGGGCAGTTTGGCTGCAAGCAATGACTTGTGAATAAGTTTTCCATTGATATTTGGGTTTCCTTTGGACTTCTATGGAATCCTCTTTCTTACCATATAGAGGCATGGGAGTGAAGGATATGGTAGGAATATTGAGAGTCCATGTGGATGTTGACTGTCCTGTTTTTAGCTACAGTGAGTGCTCATGTAAGAATTATTAGCTCTGCTTTTGGGAGATGGTGTTTGGGATACAGCATTGGCTTCTAGAGGTTTGTTCTCGGCAACGATGGTATAGCTGGCTCTGGGTTTTTGTAAGAGTTGCCATCTATGAACGTTTGGTGTGAAGTTGATGGGAGTATTAGAAATGTGTTGCAATGGTTGAATAATTATGTCTAGGATTTCAAGACATGAGTGCTGAGCTTCCTGGTTTGATGTGGGTTTGGAAAGAAGGGTGACTGGGTTAAGAGTTTTGCATCTTTGAAAATAAATTAATGAGTTATTAACAAAGACTGCATATATTTTTCATAGGTGAGAGGGTGGGAAAGAGTGAAGGGAGCAGTGACTAATAAGGTCATGCATATTGTGTGAAGAGGAGATAGTTATATTAGTAGAGTGTTAGTTTCAGGGCTTTGTTTGTGAGGGTGGTAGCGGCACCTGGGTTTGGAATCATGACAGCCAGCCTTGGATGACAGAGTTGAGTTGTTTTGACAGGTATGCCACAGCTTGTGGAGGTATTGCATAAATGTTCAAGGGCAATGTTGTGTTCTGTGTGTAAATAAAAGGTGAAAGGTTTGGTAGGGTTTGGAAGCCCAAGGACTGGGGCCTTTAGAAGGGCCTCTTTCAGTTTATGAAAATGTGAATGTAGGGTGTGAGGGATTTAAATGCTCATGGACAGGGTCAGATAGAGAGACTTGGCTAGCAGACAAAAAATTGAATATCCACAATTGAAAATATCTTACAAGACCTATAAAGGAAAGGAGATCTTTCTTTGTCCAGACATGTCCTGGATGAGATGTTTTCTGTGTGAGGATGGCTCAGGTTATAGGAGCTGCAGTGAGCCTGAGATATGTTATTTCTGTTTTGGCAATTTGGGCTTTGGTGAAAGAGACTCTATATCTGAGCTATCCAAGGAAGCTGAGTAATTGAGAGGTATGTTGAATACAAAGATCATATGAGGAACTGCATGGGAGAAGGTCATCAACATACTGCAGAAGAGTACTAGGGACTAAGTCAAGGTTACATAGGTCCTGAGAAAGGGCTTATCCAAAGAGATGAGGACTTTCCCTAAAGCCTTGTGGCAGGACCATCCAGATTAATTGAGGAATTTTGTGAATCAAGATCTACCCAGGTAAGGAGAAATGTTTTGACAGGCCGGTTTCAGGGGAATGGTGAAGAAGGTATCTTTTAAATCTAGTATGGAGAAGTGAGTGGTGTTAGGTGGAATGTGAGACAGCAGAGTATAGGAGTTTGGAATGAGGAAGTGAATGGGGATCATGGCCAGATTGACAATATACAGTCTTGGACAAGCTGGCTTGCATTATCTGTTTTTTTTAACAGCTAGTATTGGGGTGTTGTGAGGGCAGTTGGTTGATTTTAGGATACTTACTTGGAGGAATTTGGAGATGATGCGTTTGAGTCCACTTAGACCAGATGGACTTAAAGTGTATTGAGGTTGATTAAGGTAGGATGAGAAATATTGTAAATTGACCATGAGAGGGGTATGGTGGCATATAACACTGGGAGTAGAGATGTCCCAAACTATAGGATTTATGGAGGGGAGGAAGGAGGAAAGGGAGGGGAGGTTGTAGAAGAAGAAAGGGAGGCTTCTGGGCAGCAATGCAAAATGAAGAGGGTGGAATTACAAGGGGGTTGTGAGGAGCAGAACTATATGAAAGCATCAAACTTTGTTAGACTGTCTCTTCCTAGTCTAGGTGTGGGGCTCTGTGGAATGACTAAAATGGAATGAGTGAAGGGTGCATTGAGTAGAGTACATAGTAGCAGTTTGGTGATTTGGGGAGTGAAAGTTTTTCATCTACCCTGACAATAGAGATGAAGAAGTTGAGGAGAGGTTCTGTATATTCTGGCAAAAATGAATACAAAACACCCGAGTTCAATAAGAAAGAGATTCCGCTTACCAGATACTGACAATGTTACCCTGGGGTTTGCAATGGTGTCAATGGTGAGGATGGTGAGGGTAGGGAACCCTGGGCCTCTTCAGTCTTCAGTAGCCAAGCCAGGGAATTCAGCCAGTCCTTGTTGTGGATGAGGAAACTTGGGAGTGTTAGAAGTGACTGAATGGGATGGAGGGTCTCACAGGTCACAATCGGACATTTAGTGCCCTCTTTTTCCACAAATAGGACATGGTGTGGAGGGTGGCTTTGTGCATGCCTTTGCCCAGTGACCTGGCTGGCCATACTTACAGCATGGTCCTAGTGGTGGGTAAAGAGTTTGTTGGGAGTTGGGTAGTTTTTAGAGCCATTGGAACCCTGTCAAAGGGTTGCTGCCAGTAATTGGTATTTGATTTGATCTCTTTTTGGTTTTTGAGCCTTTTGCTCCTCCTCTCTGTTGTTAAAAACCTTAAAGGGATCTTTGATAAGATCTTGATGTAGTTTGGGGATCATCTTCTAATTTTTGAATTTTTTTTAATGTATGTTGGGATCAGATTTAGAAATGAAGTAAAGGTGTAAATAAATTCAACCTTCGTCAGGGTCTAGGGTGAAGGTGGTGTATTTAAGCATGGCCTCTGAAAAGTGGGAGAAGAAAAGGGCAAAGTTTTCATCAGTACCTTGAGTAATTTCTTTGATTTTTAAAAATAATTAACTAGTTTTAGAATTGCCTTATCCATTCCAGCTAATAGGCAAGTTATTATGTGACTCCTTTTTTTGTCTATCTGGGGAGTTAATTTGATAATCCCTAGAGGGCTCTGTGCAGGACATTGCCATGGCATGTATGGGATTATGAGCTGGGTCCTGTTGATGGAGAGTGTCAACATGAGATTGAGCTGCTGCCCAGATGCACTTCCTCTCCTCTGGGAAAAGGGAAGAATAAAGAATAACATACAGGTCATGCCAGGTAAGGTCATGGGACTGGGTAACATGGAGGAATTCTTTATGGTAGGTATCCAGTTCAGAGGTTAAGGAGCCTAGTCATTTTTCGATTTGAGAGAGGTCATACAGGGAGAAAGGAACGTGAACTCATACTATGCCCTCTGCTCCTGCCACCTCTCTGAGGGAAAGGACAGTAGTGGGACCTTAGGGATGGTTGAGGGATGGGGAACATTGGGTACAAAAGCAAATGTGAGGGAAAAGAAGGAAAAAGTTGTGAGTAGGGAAGTGGAGAAACCCAGGATGGAAGTGAAATGAAGAGTTGGAGGTTGGGGAGGTGGTTGGAAAGGAGGTGGGGGTTCATCAGCAGGGTCGAAATCTAGTGATGATGATTTGGTGGGAGGGATTGAGGCAGAAAGGTTTTGGGGTTTTTCATTTAAGAGAAAAATGTGGTAAGGATTACAGGTTTGACAAAGGGAGGGTTTAGATAGGAGACAGAGGAAAGCTTAGACATAGGAGACCTTGGATCACAGGAGACCTTTCTTCTATTGTGGTGAAGAAAATTATTGAGATCATGCAGAATTTGGAAGTCAAAGGTCCCATTTTCAGGCCATCGGTTATTATTATCTAATTGACACTGGGGCCAAGTCCTATTACAGAAAAAAATGAGTCACTTTGATCTTAGAGTAACACCTAAATTTTTTTCTTCAGGGGAAAATGTGAATGCAGTCCCCCATACCACAAGTTATGTAGTGGAGTTTTCCACATTTGGGGAAATTGCAAGGGTCAGCACATCTGGAGTGCAATAGATGGGCCTCGCCCTGGGAAAACCACCTTCCTTATCATAGTATCTCCCTTGCCAGGCAAGTATAAGACCTAAATTTTTAAGGTTGCAAAGGAGACTTCCGAAAGAGGTGTCTCTAGGAGGTTTAAAGAAGGCTTGAAGCCAGGGTCAGTGGCTCAGCCTCTGAGTAATACCAGAACTTTGAGAGGCCGAAGCGAGTGAATTGCCTGAGCCGACGGGTTCGAGACCCACCTGGGCAACTTGGCGAGACCTCATCTCTACACTAAATCAAAAATTAGCCAGGCGTGATAGTGCACGCCTGTAGTTCCAGCTACTTGGAAGGC
>NW_007248655.1:0-4120 GCF_000164805.1 Carlito syrichta | reverse complement strand
CTCAAAAAAAAAAAAAAAAAAAGAAGAAGACTTGCCCCATATTGGAGAAATTTGGAGCGGTGACTAATTTGACCCCAGGAGCTCCCGGAGACTTGAATATGAGAAACAGTGGAAGGATGGGGCGTCCCCATGGACTTCAAACTGTTTCCAAGAGACAGAGTGGAAGCAGCTTTAAAGGCATTCCCCCAAGCAACAACCATGGTGCACCGCCCGGTGGTGACCAAGGAGACCTCTCACCTGGCGCCGGGGTTTTCAACAGTGTCTCCGTCCCGCACAGAGATGAGCAAAAGAGAGGAAACCGACAAGTCAGAAAGACTCACCCACTGCTTAGTGATCAGTGTTGGAGGAAGTGTCCGGCAATGGAGGTGGTTCAGCTGGAGCCCCTGGGTTTGGGGAGAAGGGAAAGAAGAAAGGGGTGAGGAGAGAGGATGAGGGAGAATGGATGAGGAGAACTGGGCTAGGCATGGGGACAACTTAGCAGCTGGGATGTGGTGAGACCTTAAACCCTGTTCCTGGGTTTCAGCACCAAATGAAGAAAGTCAAGAAAATGAGCAGATAGGAAAAGAGAGAAAGGAGAGGGGCGCTTCAACAGCAACACGGGTTTATTCCAGGGAGAAAAACCTGTGGAGCAGGACTCCAGATAAGACTGAAGTCCACCACCACTTACAGGCTAGGCAGTTCCAGGGCTGGGGGGGAGGGGATCTTGTAGTTGGCATTGCTAGGTGGTAACTAAAACTTGTGGTCAAGTCAAATCTTGTGGTTAGGCTGGATGCTACATACCACAGCATGTTTTTGTATTCTGGTATAGTCGGTAATCTTCTGTTCTGGGGTAGCCAGCAAAATGGTGGGGGTCTCTGAGATGGCATTATTTGGGCTAACAATATGTTTTTAATATTTTAAATTGTCTAAGATTTTTGTTTTTAGTCTGACACAGGATGTATCCTTTAGAACAAGAGAATGTTCCTTGTGTGCTTGAGAAAAATATGTATCTACTATTGTTGGTTGGAACGTTTTATATAGATCTGTTCAATTCATTTGGTCTAACATAAAATTCAAGTCTGATATTTGTTTATTGACTTCTGTCTAGATGATCTATCCATTATTAAAAGTGGAGTATTGAAGTCCTCTAATATTATTTAATTTCTTTTTCCTTTTCCCTTTACATATACTAATATTTCTTTTATGTATAGTTGCTTCCATGTTGAGTGCATATATTTACAGTTGTTGAATTTTTTTGATGATGTTTTTCCTTTATCACTATATACTGACCTTTATCTCTTTTCACAGGTTTTATTTAAAATCTATTCTTGTGATATGAGTATAGCTACTTCTGCTTTCTTTTGGTTTTCATTTCCATGGAATATCTTTTTCCATCCCTATGCTATGGTCTGAATATTAATGTCCCGGCAAAATTCATATGTTGCCTTCCAACCACCATGGTGATTAGGTGATTAGGGTTCAACCTCAAGGATTGGATTCGTTGGCTCACAGAGCTTCCTTGCCCCTTCCACATTGTGAAGACATAGGTAAAAGTCACTACCTATGAAACAGAAAGGGAACCATTACCGTATATCAAATCAGCTAGTATCTTAATTTTGAACTGTATAGAATAAATTTCTGTTTTTTATAAACCATGTAGTTTATGATAATTTGTTATAGTGGCCCAAATGTACTAATAGAAGTATATTAGTAAATGTTAACATTACTACAAAAATAACCTATCAATTATAAAAAAGTCACTTAAATTTCTGAAATCTAGCTATTCTCAACTCAGCAAATTTATCTAAATCAAGGTCACTAACAAAAGGGTGACCTTCATATAGAATACACATGATTTTAAGCAATAAGAAATAGTAATGCATCCTGATAAAATCATTTTATTATTTACATTAACTTTATTTTCACATAAAGGTTTCATCTCTCCTAGAAATTAGAAATATTTCTAGTGAAAAGTGACATTAACTAACTAATGCTAGTTGAAATGAATGAACAGAAAAATAACAATTAATAATAGCCTTACTTGACAACCACTGATATGGAATATTCAAAAGCCCCCTAAGTGCTTACAAGGTCATATTCACAGAGATGGTAGAAATAAGGCCAAATTTGACCAAGAAGCAGAACATCTAGAAATAATGGTTTTTTGCAGAGCTTTGTGAAATACTGCTCTGTTAAACTTTGACTGTGTGGAGGAACTCAAATCACTCTATGAAAAAACATACCTACACACACATGTTTATTGCAGCATTGTTCACAATAGCAAAAATATGGAGCCAACTGTGCTGCCCATTGACAGTGGACTTGATAAAAAAAAGTGGTACATATACCTGATGAAATATGATGCAGCCATAAACAAGGGCAAAATTATGAAATTTGCAGCAACTTAGGTGGATCTAGAGTTGATCATACTCAGTGATCTATCACAAAACAAAGAACTGAGTACCACATGTTCTCACTCATAACTGGACAGTGAACAATTATCATAATATAATAAAAAAGGGATTGGGCTCCAGGGAAGATGGCAGCCAAGCCAGTGGGACTATGTGAGTCCCCATGTGAGTGAGGAAAATTTTGTGGACATGCCAGTGAACGAGTGGGCCTGTGAATGGCTGACTGAGTGAGGGCTTGGGAGCTGGTAGCCAGGGCTCTCCCGGTGCAGCAGCTGGTGTCACAGCTGCTGAACTTGGACCCTAGTGATTCCCGGGATGCAGGAGCCAGGTGCTATTTTCTTTTTTCTTTCTTTCTTTTTTTAAAAATCAACAAACCCTCCCTGGGAAGAAAATGCTGGGAGAGTGTCTAAGTGGAGGCTTGTGAGCAAGCGGCCATGGCCCTGATGCAACAGCTGGTGCTACAGCTTCTCTAATTCATCCCAGGCTCTTACCAGGTCATAGAAGCCAAGCGCCATTATTTTTCTTTTTAAATGGACAAAAGTGTTCCTGTGAAAAAGTGGCAGGGAAAAATGATTGCCCCAGGCTCTCCATCACTATTGCAGCAGGAGAGAGACTGCTGGCTCCCGGCTTTGCCTCACTACTTCAGTGCCTGGAAGGGCACTGGCAGCAGGGACTGCAGGGGGAGCCCAGAGGTAAAGTCCATGGTAGAGGACAAGAGAGGCACCCCACCTCTATCTTGAAGGCAGGGCAGGAAAATGCTCTGACTTGCTCACCACAGAGCAACAGACATGGACCCAATCTCTGTGACTGGCAGATAAACTACTCAGGGATTGATTGTGACCCAGAGGGAATATCCTGAAAGGACAAACTTTGGAAACCTGACAAGTGCTGAGTTCCAGATACCCCACCCCCTACCCTGATCCATCCACAGGACAAAGGGTGTGGACAGAAAGGGATGAGGAAGAACTCCAAATGGATCAGTGGAGGGCCTGGGGCTGACCCAAACCCTCTCCTCCCCAGCAATTCTCTGAACGTCAGACCCACACAGCTGGGCCACAAATGAGAGGGACAAACCCAGGTGGAGCCTGGACATCAGTCACAACAGGAGAACTCCATTCTAAGCTAGGCCTGGCTGGGGCACCTCCCCCTGAGTACATACCTGAGGAAGAAACAATCCCATGCCTTCCCACCAGAGGAGAATTCCCTGACCATACAAACATGGGAGGGGAGGACTGCAGTCCCACCCACCTCCATTGCCCCTCCTCCTTCTCTGCTTCAGACACTGAGAAGACAGTGAAAGAGGTGGCTCTGCAAGACCTGATTAGAGGAACAGCAACAGAGCCTGCCACAAGAGGGAAGGGGTTATTTCTTTTTAAATTTTAAATTATTTTAAAATTTAACTTTTTTTGACTGCTTATTTGTTAGTTCATCTATTTTTAGAACATTTTTCCTTTGTCCATGAATGTGTAGGTGAGAGTTTGATCTGCATCCCCCCTCAATTTTTTTCTTTTGCTTTTCTGTTTCTTTCTTCTTTTATTTGTTGTTTTCTGTTTATGTGTATATGTGAATGATTGAGTGTTCATCTTTCAATTTTGTTGTGGTTGTTGGTTTTTGCTCTTTTGTTCTTCTGGACTTTTTTTTTTCATTAATCAATATTTTTTATTATGGTTTTGTGGGGTACAGTTAAGGGTTAGGTGTACAATGACGTTTCATTCAGGCACCCTGTAGAT
>NW_007248654.1:1942-3327 GCF_000164805.1 Carlito syrichta | reverse complement strand
AGTCAGCTGGCTATATAGGTAGCTAGTCAGTTAAGTCAGCTAGTTAATTCAGCTAGCTAGCTAGTTATGACAGCTAGTTAAGTCAGCAGACTAGCCAGCTGGCTATCTAGGTAGCTAGCTTGTTAAATAAGCTCTTTAGCCACATGGCTAGCTAGTTAAGTCAGCTCATTAATTCAGTTGGCTAGCCATCTGGCTAGCTATTTAAAAAGCTAGTTATGTCAGATGGCTAGCAATATTGCTAGCTAGTTATTGCAGATAGTTAATTCAGCTGACTAGCTAGGTAGCTAGCTAATTAAGTCCACCATTTAATTCAGCTAGCTAGCTATTTAAGTCAACTAGTTAAATCAGTTGACTAGCTAGATAGCTAGCTAGGTAGCTAGCTATTTAAGTCAGCTAGTGAAGTCTGCAGGCTAGTTAGGCAGCTAGCTAGTTAAATAAGCTAGTTAAGTCAGCTGGCAAGCCAGTTAAGTAAGCTAATTTAGTCAGCTGGCTAGCTGGCTGCCTAGATGGGTAGCTAGCTAGATAAGTCAGCTGGCTAGACAGCTGGCTAGCTAGTTATGTCACCTAGTTAAGTCAGCTGGCTAGCCAGCTGGTTAGCTACTTAGCTAGGTAGTTAAGTCAACTGGCAAGCCAGTGGCCTAAGTAGGTTGTGAACTAGTTAAGTCACCTGGCTAGCCAGAGGGCTAGTGCCTTAAGTCATCTAATTAAGCCAACTGGCTTGCCAGCTGGCTAGCTAGGTAGCTAGGCAGTTAAGTCATAAGGCTAACCAGCAAGCTAGCCAATTATGTCAGCTAGTTAAGTCAGCTCGCTAGAAAAGTTGGCTAGCTAGGTAGCAAGCTAGTTAAGTCAGCTGGCTAGCCAGCAGGCTAGTTAGTTAAGTCAGCTAATTAAGTCAGCTGGCTAACCAACTGGTTAGCTATGTAGCTAGTCTGTTAAGTCAGGATGCTAACCCACAGGCTAGCTAATTCAGTCAGTTGGTTACATCAGCTGGCTAGCCAGTTGGCAAGCTAGGTGCTGAGCTAGTTAAGTCAGCTGGCTAGCCAGTTGGCTAACTAGTTAAGTCAGTTAGTTGAGTGTGCTGGCTAACCAGCTGGCTAGCTGGCTAAGTCAGCTAGTTAAGTCAGCTGGGTATACAGCTGGCTAACTAGGAAGCGAGATAGTTAATTCAGCTGTCTAGCCAGCTGCTAGCTGGTGAAGTTAGCTAGTTAAGTCAGCTAACTAGTCAACTGGCTAGTTATGTAGCTAGCTAGATAAGCAGCTATCAAGCCTGCTGTCTAGCTAGTTAATTCAGCTAGTTAAATCAGCTTGATAACCTACTGGATAACTATTTATGTCTGGTCATTAAGATAGTTGACTAGCCAGATGGCTAGCTAGTTAAAAAAGCT
>NW_007248654.1:0-1130 GCF_000164805.1 Carlito syrichta | reverse complement strand
AGTCAGCAGGCAAAACAGCTGACTAACAGGGTGTGTCAGCTAGTTGAGTCAGCAGGCTAACCAGCTGGCTAGCTGGTTTAGTTAGCTAGTTAAGTCAGTTGGCTAGCTAGTTGGCTAGCTAGGTAGCTTGCTAGTTTTGTCAGCTGTCTAGCCAGCTGGCTAGCTGGTTAAATTAGCTAGTCAAGTCAGCTAGCTAGCCAACTGGCAAGCTAGGTAGCTAGCTAGTTCAGTCAGCTGAGAAGCCAGGTGGCTATCTAGTTAAGTAAGCTAGTTAAGTCAGCTTGCTAACCAGCTGACTAACTAAGTCAGTTCGTTAAGGCAGTTGTCTAGCTAGGTAGCTAGCTAGTTAGTCAGCTAGTTATGTCAGCTAGCTAACTAGTCAAGTCAGTTGGCTAGCTAGATAACTTGCTAGGTAGCTGGGTAGTTAAATAAGCTAGTTAATTCTGCTGACTAGCAAGGTAGCTAGCTCGTTAGGTCAACTATTTAACATCTGGCTAGCTAGTTAAGCCAGCTTGTTAAGTCACCTGGCAAGCCAGCTGCCTAGCTGGGTAGCTAGGTAATTAAGTCAGCTGGCTAGCCAGCTGGCTAGCTAGTTAAGTCAGTTATCTACCCGGCTGACTAGTTAGTTAAGTCACATAGTTAAGTCTTCTCGGTAGCCAGATGTTTAGCTAGGTAGCTAGGTAGTAAAGTAAGTTGGCAAGTCAGCGGGCTACTTAGGTAGCAAGCTAGTTAAGTCAGCAGGGTAGCCAGCTGGCTAGCTATTTAAGTCAGCTAGTTAGTTCAGCTGGCCATTCAGCTGGCTAGCTAGGTAGCTAACTAGTTAATCAGCTGGCTAGCCAGCTATCTAGGTGTTTAAGTCAGCTAGTTATTCAACTGGCTAGCCAACTGGAAAGCTAGTTAAGTCAAATTGCCTGTAGCTGGCTAGCTAGGTATCTAGATAATTAAGTCAACTGGCTAGCCAGTTGGCTAGCTAGTTAAGTCAGCTAGTTAAGTCAGCTGGCTAGCCAGTTGTGCAGTTAGGTAGCTAGGTAATTAAGTCATTGGGCAAGTCACCTGGCTAGCTAGTGATGTCAGCTAGTTAAGTCAGCTAGTTGAGTCAGCTGGCCTGCCAGGAGGCAAGCTCCTTATGT
>NW_007248653.1:472779-473718 GCF_000164805.1 Carlito syrichta | reverse complement strand
AAGTATCCCATGCTCATGGATCGGAACAATCAACATTGTGAAGATGTCCATCTTACCTAAGGCAATCTACAAATTCAATGCAATACCCATTAAATTACCAACAACATTCTTCTCAGACTTAGAAAAAACAACACAGGAATTCATATGGAAACACAAACGTCCAAGAATAGCCAGAACAATCCTCAGCAAAAAAAACAAAGCAGGTGGTATCACAATACCAGACTTCAAACTTTACTATAAAGCTACAATCATCAAAACAGCTTGGTATTGGTAAGGAACAGGCATATAGATCAATGGAACAGAATTGAGATTCCAGAAGCAAAACCTCAATTTCTCAACCAACTCGTCTTCGACAAAGCCCCCACCACCTACCACTGGGGAGAGGAGAACCTATTCAGTAAATGGTGCTGGGAAAACTGGCTGACCACATGCAGAAGATTGAAACAGGACCCCTATCTATCCCCATGCACAAAGGTTAACTCCAAATGGATCAGAGACCTAAATGTAAAACCTCAAACCATAAGAACCTTAGAAAAGGAAGGAAATACTCTCATGGAAATTGGAACTGGCATCCAATTCCTGTACAAAACCCACAGGTCATAAGAGAGAAGATAGACAAATGGGACCTTATTAAACTGACAAGCTTCTGCAAAGCCAAAGAAACCATCAAGAGAGCAGGGAGACAGCCTACAGACTGGGAAAAAGTATTTGCCAACTCTAGGTCTGACAAAGGCTTAACATCCTGGATCCACAAGGAACTGAAACGTACTGAAAAGAAGAAAACGAACAACCCCATTATAAATGGGCAAAAGATATGAACAGACACTTCACAAAAGAAGACATCCAAGCAGCCAACAAACACATGAAGAAATGCTCAACCTTACTAATCATCAGGAGATGCAATCAAAACCACACTGAGATACCACCTAACTCCCAGTC
>NW_007248653.1:415500-472130 GCF_000164805.1 Carlito syrichta | reverse complement strand
CGTGCCTGAATGAAACGTAATTGTACACCTAACCCTTAACTGTACCCCACAAAACCATAATAAAAAATATTGATTAAAAAAAAAAAGACACGGTGACTTCAGTGATGACATTCCAGTGGTTTATCCATATTTACATCATAATTAAAACTCTCAAAGACCAAATCACTTGATTACTTTAATATATTTATATATTTAACCTAGAATTTTGGAGTTACTGGAGTCCAAATGTGGGCTAGATTGCTAGTGTGAGGCTCTTGGTGGGGGGAGGGGTGGCAGCTTCTGGAAAGATTCCCACCCATTTGCAGACTTTTCCTCTAGGAATCCTGCCAAAGTCTCGGGGGCATGGAGGGAATCTGGAGAAAGCCTCCTCACCCCTTTGTCTGGTGCTTTCTGAGGGAGGTGAACACCAGTTGTGGAGAAATCCTTGAAATCTGTCTTCCTCATAGAACGTAGGGCTTAATTGCAAGGTGAGGGTGGGCGGAGGCTGAGGGCACATATAAAATACCATGAAGGGTAGGGGACTCCACCTAGACCTAGCCCCTTACTTTAAATCTAAGTTAATTTAAAAAGCCTGTCATGGGAAATTTTTCACAGTCCTAGTCTGAGGTCTGAGATGAGAACACCAGAACACTGGTGGATAGGATATCTGCTGTAGCTGAGAGAAGAGGTTGAGAGATAGCTTAGCTCTACCCAGGAATGGGAACAGAAAGAAAATAATCTCTCAACTGTCTTGATATCCATCCATCCATCCATCCATCCATTTAAATAGGTATAGCTATTTTGACTTTAGGGCCTAAGTCTTAAGTTTTGTATGGATCAAATTGTGGTAAATCTGTATTTTATTTATTTATTTACAGTCTATAATAATGGCACCATTACCATAGAAATGAAATGTACCTTTTTCTTAAAATTTAAAGTTCGAAAACTTAATTTATCAGTTATTTTTCTTAATTAGCAATACATTCCCAAACTAAAAATATTAAAATTTCCCTGCCTTAATATGACATATTTTATTACTTGATATTCAATTAACTAAATTTGAAGTTAAAATATTATGAATAGCCAGGCTCGATGGCTCAGCCTGTAATCCCGCGCCTTTGGGAGGCTGAGGTGAGTGGATTGCCTGAGCCCGCGGGTTTGAGACCCGCCTGGGCAGGCGAGACCTCATCTCTACAATAAACAAAAAATCAGCCGGCGTGGTAGCGCATGCCTATAATTCTGGCTACTTGGAAGGCTGAGGCGGAAGGATCACCGGAGCCCAGGAGGTCGAGGCTGCGGTGACCGGGAGCGGCCACTGCACTCCAGTCTGGGTGACAGAGTGAGACTACAACTCAAATAAAAAAGAAAAAAAATATATATATATATATATATATATTATGAATATTAGAGTAACAAAACTAATATTAGATATGTTAAAGAAGGGGCAGGGATTTATACTCTCCTTTTTAGCTTGGAAACAAGGGTCATAAGCTAATTTCAAAACCAAACAAAACATTTTATTTTCTTTCAGGAGTCACTTTGGATTATAATAGCTGGCCACTGTTTCTTTTGGAGGCATATTACTTTAATAAATATATTATTTTATCTACTATACCATGTGTTGCTAATTTGTAGTCAAGCAATTTGGAAGCTAATTTTCTCCCTGAGCTTAAGATTACGTTGAAAAATAGCATGAATAGTTTAAAGCACTTAATGATACTTTTTATGTATTACACCAAATAGAACCCATCTTGAAACTAATTAAGTTTACAATCTCTTAACCTTTTCATAACACTATAATTCATTTATGCATTGCTTCAGGGCGGGAATATGCTTATCAATTATTTATTTTTCAAACAGAAGTTTCAAAAAAAATTTTTAAAGACTGTGCAGCCTTTGTAAAACAACAACAGCAGCAACAACAGTTTAAGAATAAGATTGTCTCACACATCACCAAAAGAATATTTTCAGGTCTACATTCTTAGACCTTGTAAGAATGTGAGTGCATTCTGGGTACTACCTTGCTGTTGCAGGAAGCCTTGGGACTGCTTCCCAAAAAGAGGAAGGGAAAGAGATGAAAAGAATCAAAGTTTTCATTGGAGAGAGTTATTCCCCTAGATTATTCTTGGAATCTGGAAACAGTATAGTTTTTATATTTGTGTCAACATTGAAATTATGAAATCCATGAATTTGTTTAAACCAAAGATTTATGTACTGATTCTTGTTATGCCTTTTTTATTTCTCCTGGACCCTCACAATAACTGTACTTATTTTGTGTGCACATTACTTTAGCGAGTGTCATTTCAGATGAGTGAGTCGTTCCCCTTGTCTATTTGTCCTTTCAATTCTGTCAGTATTTGCTTCATGCATTTTGGGGGTCTGTTATGAGGTATATATGTTTATAATTGCTGTATTTTCCAGGTGTGTTAACACTTTATTATTATTATTATTATTTTTTTTTTTTTTGGACTTGGAGTCTCACTTTGTTGCTCAGGCTGGAGTTCAGTGGCATGATCATGGCCACCACAGCCTCAGCCTGCTGGGCTCAAGCGATCCTTCTGCCTCAGCCTTCCAAGTAGCTGGAACCACAGGCACATGCCATCACATCCAGCTAATTTTTTGATTTATTGTAGAGATGAGGCCTCGCCAAGTTGTCCATGCTGGTCTCGAAACCCTGGGCTCAAGCAAGCCTCTCATGTCCACCTCCCAAAGTGCTGGGATTACAGTTGTGAGCCACCACACTTGGCAATCTTTTTAATATTATTAGATGTCTTTCCTTGTATCTATCAATATCCTTTGGCATAAAGTCGGTTTAATCTGAGATTCATGTAGTTATTCCAGCTCTCTCATGGCAGTTATTTGCATGACATTCAACCTATTTGTATATATTTGAATCTAAGGTGTGTTTCTCTTAGACAACATGTTAGATCTTGTTTTTTTTAAAATACAGTCTGACAATTTTTGTTTTTAAGTGTTTTTTTTTAGTTCATTCACATTCAGTGTAATTACTGGTATGTTTGGATTTGTCTGGTTTGCTATTTTCTATGTCTTCTCTCTTGTTTTGTTCTTCTGTTATCCTTTTATTGGCTTCTTTTGTTTTAAATCAATTTTTAAAAATTTTTTATTTTAAAAATGTGGGGTACACTACATATTACCATACACAAAAATTAACTTTAAATGGATCAAAGACATAAATGTAAAACCTCAAACTATAAGAATCTTAGAAAATGCAGGAGACACTCTTATGGAAATTGGAACTGGTAACCAATTCCTGATCAGAACCCTAAGTGCCCATACCTTAAGAAATAAGATAGATAAATGGGACCTCATCAAACTGACGAGCTTCTGCAAGCAAAAGAAACTGTCAAGAAAGCAGGGAGACAGCCCACAGAATGGGAAAAAATATTTGCCAACTGTATATCTGACAAAGGCCTAACATCTAGGATCAAGGAACTCAAATGTGCCAAAAGGAAAAAAATGAACAGCCCCATTAAAAAGTGGGCAAAAAGCCAGGCTCGGTGGCTCAGCCTATAATCCCGTGCCTTTGGGAGGTTGAGGTGAGTGGATTGCCTGAGTCCGCGGGTTCAAGACCTGCCTGGGCAACTAGGCAAGACCTCGTCTCTACAATAAATCAAAAAACCAGCTGGGCGTAGTAGCACATGCCTGTAATTCTGGCTACTTGGAAGGCTGAGGCGGAAGGATTGCCGGAGCCCAGCAGGTCGAGGCTGCGGTGGCCGGGAGCAACCACTGCACTCCAGTCTGGGCGACAGAGTGAGACTCCAACTCAAAAAAAAAAAAAAAAAGTGGGCAAAAGACATGAATAGACACTTCTCAAAAGAAGATTTACAGGCAGCCAACAGACACGTGAAAAAGTGCTCAGTCTCATTAATCATCAGAGAAATGCAAACCAAAACCATATTGAGATATTACCTAACCCCTATAAGAATGGCCATCGTTAATAAAACAAACAACAACAGATGCTGGCGAGGATGCAGAGAAAAAGGAACGCTTCTACACTGCTGGTGGGAACACAAATTAATGCAACCTCTCTGGAAGACAGTGTGGTGATTTCTGAAAGAATTAGAAATTGACCTTCCATATGACACAGCAATGCCCCTATTGGGAATATACCTGGAGGAACTCAAATAATTCTACAAAAAAAAACCTGCACGTGTATGTTTGTTACAGCCCTATTCACAATAGCAAAAACATGGAACCAACTGTGCTCCCTATGGAAGCTGGACTGGATAAAAAAATGGGGTACATGTACACAATGGAATATTATGCAGCCATAAAGAAGGACAAACTTATGGACTTTGCAGCAACTTGGATAGATTTGGAGTTGATCATACTCAGTGATCTATCACAGAAACAAAGAACAGAGTATCATATGTTCTCACTCACAGGCGGACCTTGAACAATTCTCATAATACTATAAGAAAGGGATTGGCAGTAGTGGGAAACTGCTAGGGGAGGGAGGAGCACACCTCATCAACAAGGGTGTCTGCATAATCA
Source organism: Carlito syrichta (assembly GCF_000164805.1). Taxonomy (NCBI): domain Eukaryota; kingdom Metazoa; phylum Chordata; class Mammalia; order Primates; family Tarsiidae; genus Carlito; species Carlito syrichta. Next base: position 467,636 of record NW_007248653.1, on the reverse strand, counting down.
ACGTTTGTATACCTAAACCTGAATTGTACCCCACATCTTTATGATAATAATAAATAAATGGGACTTCTTATTAAGACAAACTCTCCTGAGAGTTTGACATGTTCAGAACAAAAAGTATTCTGCTTAAAATCTTATGTGTCTCAAGTTCTCAGCCATTTGAAGACTGGCTACCTAACATGACCTGAAAATCATGCCCTGCGGACAACAGACACCAAGAGAGAGTTCTCCCACAAGTCAAGCTCTTTTTTTTTTGACTCAGAGTCTCTGTAGTCCAGGCTGGAGTGCAGTGGCACACTCACGGCCACTGCAGCCTTGACCTGCTGGGCTTAGGCGATTCTTCTGCCTCAGTCTTCCAAGTAGCTGGAACTACAGATGCACGACACCACGCCTGGCTAATTTTTTGTGATTTATTGTAGAGACGAGGTCTCACCAAGTTGCCCAGGCTAGACTTGAACCCCTGGGCTCAGACAATCTTCTTGCCTCAGCCTCCCAAAGCGCTGGGATTACAGGCTGAACCACAGCGCCTGGGCCAAGTCAACCTCTTAAGGACATAAAGTAAGACAAGAAGGGAACCTCACCCAGGTTTTACTTGGGGGTCCTACAGCAAAGCTTACAGACGCACATGTAGTCAGAACCACAAAACCAACCTTTCTTTGTAAAAACCAGAAAGAAATGACCTGCCTTGTTAGTAGGCTATAAGACCTCCATTTCAGAGAGGGTCCTGCAGGTTTCTAGCAGGGTCTTAGGACTGCGTTCTACCCTATGGTGTCCTTCCTTATGACGGAACAACACGGAAAGACAAGAGGAGAGACTACTTCTGGGAAGAAAAGAATCCAACAATATAAAGATTCTTACCAAAAGGTACACCAAAGTCGACTAGTCACACAAATCCTTTTTTCCCATTAGTAAACTTTGGAGATAAAAACAACACAAACCATAATTTTTCCATCAAGTCTACTAAACTCCACAGAGAGAGGCCGGAAGCCTGTCTGGTAAGAATTTCTTACCCTTCTGCTGGCTTCTCAGGTCTAGAGTTCTCTTCATTGTGGCTTCCAGAAGTGCAGAGTAGTTTTTGTGTCCTGTTCACAGAACCAAAACTGTAGAGGCCAAGGAAAACTTCACCTTTGCTCTCTGAAGTTTCACTGGAAATCACTGACAAAAAGGCAGAATAATGGAAGAAAAGGCATACAAATTTATTTGATCATAGTTTTAATATGACACGGGAGACTTCAGAATGAAGTCAAAGATCAAGGAGAAACTGTCCATTTTTATGCTTAGGTTCAGCAAGGTCTGGACAGTGTGTAAAAGTATGATTGGACGAAAAAGTATGATCTAATGCCCAAAGCCTGAGTAGGGAAACTCAGCAAGGCTGTCTGTCTAGATTCTTCCCGCTGTCTGTACAACATTCCTTCCTTCTGAATGTGGGGCAGGATCCTCTCTGAAATGGAGGTCTTACAGCCTACTAACAAAGCAGGTCATTTCTTTCTGGTTTTTACAAAGAAAGGCCAGGGAAAAGTTAGCGTAATACTTTTAGGTTTTATGACTGGTTTCTGGGAAAAAGACCTACTTTAGGGAAGTGAGATTCTAGTTCATATGGCTAGCCTCAGGGAAGAGTGAGAAGCCAGAGGTGAGAACACAGGAGAAGGTTGGAGAGAGCTGCTTCTGCAGCCCTCATTTAGAGGAATCATTTTCCGAGCCCGTATAATAGCCACAACTATCTACAAGAGAGGTTTGGTAACGTCATCTTTCAGCTACATTGGGATTCTGTTTATTTGAGAGACGGGAGAACAGACATGTGGTCGGCACCTAACAGTTTGCCATGGAGTGAAAGTTTCACAGATTCAGGCCTGGAGAAAATGTGGGACTACAGATAGTAACCAAGGGATGAAATGAGGAAGAAAAGCAAAGAAGAAAAGTCAAGAAAGAAACATCCCTCATGCATCAAGGAATAAGATACACTACATGAGTTTCTATTTAGGAATGGCAGGCAGTGTCTAATCAGTACAGGGCTTGTTATTAATACTACACGGCTAGAGAAAATTATTTTAACAGGTCTCAAAGTAAAAACATGTTTCTTTCCTCTGTAATGTAGTCATTGCTTATTAATCTCTTGAAAAGCAAGATGAATTCTGCTAGCGCTGTTAGACATTTGTTTTCTATTAAATACGTAGACACCATTTATTGTATTTACTTAGATGAATGTTTGTGAACTATTATTTTTAAAAATTGCACAATCATTTTAATCATAGTTATTATAATGGTGGTTTAAAACTGCATCATGGGGAAAAGAACTGGTTGAAGGAAGATGGAGTTGATTTAGAAGGGTAACAGGAGGGATCGTCTGGAGACGGAACGGCTGTGTATCTTCACTGTGATGGCTGAAACGTGAAACAACACACACGTTAATATTACATAGAACTAAATATACTCACGCGTACAAGCAAAACTGGGAAAATCTTGAGTATCAGTGAGTTGTATCAATGCCAATATTCAGGCTGTGATATCGTACCACAGTTTTGTATCCTGTGTGCCCTTAATTTTCTACAACTTCATGCAAATCTATTTGCATTACAAAATGAAAATTTTAATTTAAAAGCGTATCCACTGATGAAAATGATTCGACAAATATTCATAGATTCTTTTTTAAAAAGAAAAAAAAACTCGGTTTTTTAATTACAGTATTCAGAGCAATCTCACTGCTGTTCTTTTGTTACCAAAGTAGGATTTTATTTTTCATAAAGTTATTCTTGACTCTTTTTAAAAATCCAAGTATCGCCGGGCGTGGTGGCTTAAGTCTGTCATCCCAGCACTTTGGGAGGCTGAGGAGAGAGGATTGCCTGAGGCCGCAGGTTCGAGACCAGCCTGGGCAACATGGTGAGACTCTTCTCTACAATAAATCAAAAAATTAGCTGGTCGTGGTGGCACGCGCCTGTAGTTCCAGCTACTTGGAAGGCTGAGGCGGAAGGATCACCAGAGCCCAACAGGTCGACGCTGGGGTGGCCGTGAGCGTGCCACTGACTCCACCCTGGGCGACGAAGTGAGATTCCAACTCAAAAAAAAAATCCAAGTACCATATAATAGATATTTTGTTTAACTTTTTATTGGACACTGGGCTAAAATGTGTATTTTTTGGTGAAGATGATTGTATGCTCTGTATATTGCTCTGTAACTTGGCTTTTCATGCAATTGTCTTGGAGTGATTTCCATTTCATTAAGTATAGAGCTACCTCATTCTTATTGCTGCATAGTATCCCATAATGAATAGATCATAATTTATATGACCATTCAGTTAAAGACAGACATTGAAATGAATAAACTTGTATTTGCCTCTTCTACATTTGTGTGTATGAGGGGGGACCCCCCAAAAAAAGTATTTATTAAAATATTGTGTATTTATTTTTACAAGTTTAAAGTTCAGTAATCTTCAAAGTACTCTCCAATTGATATACCTACCAAGACACTTTTTCCATTGCTCAAAACAGTTTTTGAACTTGTCGATGTTGATGCCTTTCAGAGCTTCTGCCATTTTTGGTTTCACCTCTTCCACATCGGCAAAACATTTCCCTTTGAGGACTTTCTTCATCCGGAGAAACAAACAAAAAAAAATGTTGCACGGGGGTCATGCTATTTTTGATTTAAAAACTGCTAAAACATTCAGCACAGTGTCGGCAGGTGTGTTCGTAAACCATCCATCATGAAATGGCAGACACGTTGAAAGAATATCCACGCACACAAAAAAGTCACTGAAGCCAAACACAGCCTCACATAACAATGCTAGCTGGTACACCAATGCCAATGGGTTTCTAAAACACTTGCCTAGCAAGGAAAGTCTGTACTACAAGGGGACACCCCCCAAAAAAAAGATAATTCCGGGGTTGTTTTTTTTTTTGGTTCCCCTTCATGCACGTGTGTGTAAAAAGACAGGTAATGACAAATGCTGGCTAGGATGTGGAGAAAGAGAACCCTCGTACACTGCTGGTGGCAATGTAAATTAGTACAGTCACTATGGAGAACAGTATAGAGGTTCCTCAAAAAACTGAAAATAGAATGACCATATGATCCAGCAACTGGGTATATATCCAAAAGAGAGGAAATAAACATTTTGAAGTGATATCTACTGCACTCTCACGTTTACTGCAGCACTAGGTACATATGGAATCAGGCTAAGTCCCAATCAACAGATGAATGGATTTTTTTAAATGTGGTATATATACACAATGGAATATTATTTAGCTATAAAGAAGAATGAAATCCTATCATTTTCTTTTCTTTCTTTTTTTTTTTTTATTATTTTGAGGTCACTGCAGCATCAACCTGCTGGGCTCTGGCGATCCTTTCCAACTCAGTCTTTCAAGTAGTCGGAACCACAGGCATGTGCTACCACAACTGGCTAATTTTTTATTTATTGTAGAGACGAGGTCTCACCAAGTTGCCTGGGCTGATCTCGAACCCACTCGTCTCAGACTCCCAAAGTGCTGGGATTACAGGTTGAGCCATCAAGCCCGGCCATTTTTTTTAATTGTAGAGATGAGGTCTCTCCAAGTTGCCCAGGCTGGTCTCAAACCTCTGGGCTCAGGCAATCCTCTCACTTTGGCCTCCCAAAGTGCTGATATTACAGGTATGAGCCATGGTGTCCAGACTACTTATCTTTCTGTTTTCCAGACTAGGAGATGTCCTTATATATATTTTCCAAAATTTTAAACCAACAACAATGTTAAGATCAGCAATCCTAGTTTTAATTTCCAAGAGGTTTCTCTTAATCTCTGATTGCTCCTTTGCCAAAGCATTCTGCTCTTATGTTATGAATGTTTTAGTCATTGCTTCTCAGACTGAGGACACTAACTAGACATCATATCAATTTCTAGAAAGAGCTCTCCCCATTTTTTTCCTGAAGGAGAATATCTCGTTACAGTTCATTTTGAGTAAAAAGGCAAACGATTCCATACACAGACCTGCAATTCATTCCCTTGATTTTTGTCATCTTCATCTTTTGTCTTCTCTTTTACCTGCCATCTTTAATTCTGACTACTCTGTGGGGTTCTGCAGATGTCAGTTGTCACCTTTGCTATAGCCCCACCACCTGTGTATTCCAGGTCTCAGTCAACGTTCTTCCAATTTCTTTCTTTAGAAACTCCAGTTTCATACCTCATTTCTCAGTTCCATCTGAAACCTCATCAGAATGACCTTTACTGTATATTTCTATCAGCAATGAACAATCTTCCATACTAACCAAGCTGATGGCCAACACACATCCCCTAATTATTTTTGTTTTTATGAATGTACGTATGTCCTTTTAACCTTTTAAGTGATATTTTTTCAAAATTTCAGAAGCAGCTGGGTATGGTGGCTCAAGCCTGTAATCCCAGTATTTTGAGAGGTGGAGGTGAGAGGATTGCCTGAGCTCAGAGGTTTGAGACCAGCCTGAGTGACATGGCGAGACCTTGTCTCTGCAATAAATAAAAAAAATTAGCCAGGCGTGGTGGCACATGCCTTTGGTTCCAGCTACTTGGAAGACTGAGGCGGAAGGATCGCCTGAGTCCAGCAGGTCAAGACTGCAGTGGCCGGGAGCGTGCCACTGCACTCCAGCCTGGGCAACAGAGTGAGACGCCGACTCAAAAAAAAAATTTTGTTTTTAGAAGAAGGATCAAGTGTGCATTTTCCCGCCATCTTTAATCATAATTCCTAGTTGACTCCTGTTTCATAGATACAATATTCTTTTGTGTCTCTCTAGAGACATTAATTATATTTGCTCTAAACTCTTTTTCTAGCTTGTTCTATTAACTCGTTTCATCTGGTTTTAATGCTTCTTGCGTATGGGACACCATTTTTCTTTGATAGGTTTTTTCTTTTTCAAATGTGGATCTTTGGATAGTGTGTTCATCTGGGTAGACTGAGATTCCCTGTAAGGCTGTGCACATGTTGGCTCTGTTTATGGCAGTCTGTCTCCAGGATCTGTGGAGGAAATGGTGGATATACAGTTCGATAAGGTGTGTGTCTTAGTCCATTTTCAGTTACTTATAACAGAATACACGAAACTGGGTTATTATTTTTAAAAAGAAATTTATTTCTTATGGCTATGGAGACTGGAAAGGCCAAAGCCAAGGAAGCACATCTGGCGAGAGTCCTCTTGCTGGTGGGGACTCCCTTCAGCCTCCTGAAGTGACCCAGGGCAGCAAGTCTGTGGAGAATGCCCAATCTGTCCCCCAAAGCCATTCTGCCCTCCTGGGCCTCTGGGACTGTGATGGAAGGGGCAGCCTGGAAGATCTCTGAAATGTCTTGAGTCCTTCTTTCATTGTCTTGAGGAATATCACCTGTCTCCCTTCTATTCGAGTCCATCTCTATAACAAACAGTCACTGGCTACACCCTGGGTTTCCTCTCTTGAATACGCTTTTTCATTCTTTACACGGCCAGAGTTATCCAAATCTCTTCACCTTGCTACCGTTTTAATGATAAACACTATCTTTACATTAGTCCTTTGCTCCCAAACTTCCTCATAAGCGGTCAAATATATAATCATGCAGCTCCTTCTATATTTCGCCTAGGAATTTCTTTTGCCAGATACCCTAGTTCATCACTCTAAAATGGGGTCTTCCACAAAGCCCTTGGGCATGGACACAGTTCAGCCAAGTTCTTTGCCAATTTGTAACAAGGATGACCTTTACTCCAGTTTCATACCTCATTTCTCAGTTCCATCTGAAACCTCATCAGAATGACCTTTACTATATATTTCTATCAGCATTCTGGTCACAATCACTTAACCAATCTCTAAGGAGTTCCAAACTTTCCATCATCTTTTTGTCTTCTGAGTACTCACCAGAATTGCCCTTAATGCTCCATTCACTGAAACAGTCTTTTTGTAGCTCCTCCAAACTCTCCCAGCTAGTTCCAAATCTGCTTCCATATTTTCAGGTGTTAGTTATCAGTAACACCCCACTCCTTGGTACTTTCTGTCTTAGTCCATTTCCTGTTACTTATAGCAAAATACCTGAAACAGGGTCAGTTATAAAGAAAAGAAATCTATTTCTTACAATGGTGGAAGCTGGGGAGTTCAAGATCGAGAAGGCATCTCACGAGAGCCTTCTTGCTGGTGGGGACTTCCTGCAGTGTCCCAAGGCAGCACAGGGCGTCACATGGCAAGGAGGCTGAGCAAGCTAACTTGCTAGCTTAGGTTTCTCTTCCTCTTCTTAAACAGTCACCAGTTCCTCTCCCATGATAACTCATTAATCCATTAGCCAATTAATCCACTAGCTCATGAAAAGAATAACCCATTCATTAGGGTAGAACCCTCATGATCCAATCAGCTCTTAAAGGTCCCACCTCTCAATACTGCCACAATGGGAATGAAATTTCAGCACAAGTTTTGGAAGAGACTACTCTCAAAACGTGGGGCCTCTCTTCCTCCTAAATGTCAGAAGCCATCCAAGGCACTGTCCTGCCTTTTCAGTAAAAGTGCCTACATGGATTGCCTCCCCTTTTTCTCCCCCCACCCCCAACCTTTCGGGGCAAATTCTTTTGCTAACTTCTGCATGCACAAGGGGGGGTAAGGTTGAGAAGCTGACCTACCTGTCTCTTCCTACAGTGGGACTTCAGTCAGTAATTCATACAATTGTCTAAGGGCCTCTACTGATAACCAATAGCTTCTTTCTGTGCACTTAGAACACCACAAGCACCACTTCCACTTCTGTATAAGGTCTCTGTTATGCAACCTTCGTTTGGCCACCTAATCCAATTCCATCTGCCATCTATTTTTCAAGAATTCTTATAGTGTCTGGTCCATGAGAGCACACCTTCATGTTTTTCAACATCCAGGAGTGTTCGTGTATGCACATGAGTGTGTGTATCTACCTAACTTTTCTGTAATTGTTAGAGATTTGGAAACGAGGGGAGGAGAAAGGCTAGAAGTTGCTCTCAGTCTGCCATCTTGATACCATGTCCCAGTTAAATTTCCAATCACATATTGAACTCTTTTAATCCCAAACACAGACAGCTGTTAGTATCATATGATCTAATTTGGAAATCTCTGCTTCTGAGGTGATGTCATATTATCTCAGTTTAAAACTTGGTCCCCATGTTAAAACTCGCATCTGCATGGCAAATGTGAATCAATTTTATTCTCCAACCTCAAAATTATAAAATACTTCAGATTTTAATATTTGATCTCAAAAGAACTGAGAGTTCTGTGTTACAGATTCCTACAAACTCATAAAAACAACACCACAAATCATCTTTTTGCTCAACTACAACAAAAAGAAGAGAAAAACTTAACTTTTCTGAAAAAAGTTTAAGTGCTAAAATTTAAAAGTAAGAAAAAGCAATTCACAAAGATCTTAAAACATTACTTCCTTATCATTCATTACTAAAATTACTTCAATCAACCAAGTCTTTTGCCAACAGTAATAAATTCAGGAATAACTTAACACTGATTGAGAGTTGTTATTTAAATTCTAAACTTTGATGTCTAAAATGGTCTCTGATCAGATGTACAATATAAATTTTATAGAATGACCTTTACATACAAATTGCAAAAAAAAACTGTATAGAAATAAATGCAATCTTGAAATAAACTATAAATATTCATAAGAGTTAAATCTAAAGAGTTCAACAAAACAATCTTAAACAATATTTAATGCACATCTGACATGTCCTATGCACTGTTCTAGGCATTGGAATACATTAGTGAAGAAAACAGACAAAACTCCTTGTTTTAGTGGAGTTTATATTCTAATAAACACATATAATTTGAATAGTCTGAACTTGGCTTTTTTCTATAGAAATTACTAATAAGGCAGATAAATGTTTTAAGACCATATATAAATATGCATATCTCTCATTCACATAAAAGTATGTTTGAGAACATTTTTAACAAAGAGTTACATTTAGCTATTGACTTCAAAACATTAGAAAATCAAGACCTTTTCAGAGAATGTGAGTTAAAGTCAGATGTCCTAAATTTTATCTGTGTGATTTACTTGGAAAGGGGGGCATTGGCTAGACTTTAGGTAAATGTACTAGATTTTAGGTAAATCTTAATTTATATTCCAAACCAAGCAATTAAAATAATCCAGATGTCAGAAATGCAAACACGGGAAATCACTGGGTCTAACAGGAATAAGCTTTTTATCATCTGAGAGCCCTACTGTATAAGATGGCACAATCTGCGGTTGCTTAACTCTGAATTAATTTCAATCTACAAATTTCAGTGTAGTTCCTCAGTCACATGATCACATTCCAAGTGCACAATAACCACATATGGCCTGTGGCTACCATACCGGACAGTGCAGATATGGAACATTTCCAACATTGCAGAAAGTTCCACGGGACAGCCCTGCTCTTCAGAATCAGAAGAGGCACGCCACTCCTGGAAAAAAACCAAAAACCTCCTAAAGAGGGTCACAAGAAGTGGCGATTATAATAGCAAAATAATAATAATAAGTTTTCTTCTCCATCCCTTGACTATTTCCATTCCTGCATCTTTCCTCGCCTCCTAAAAAAAAAAAAAATGCGTTTCTCTCCTTTTTTACTCTTTCTGTCCCCATCTTCTCACATTTCTCCCTACCCTTTCTTCTTTTTCCTGATGCTCCTTCTCTCAGCACTTTTGCTGGCACAAACATGCGATGCACCTTTAGTGATTTGATGCATTTATGGAGGGTTTTTTAAATTTCTCAGTGATAACATTTAAGGAGCTGGACATTCTTTTTAAGACGCTCCAAAAGAAATGCAACATCTACAGGAGACTGTTTTTTTTAAGGTGGGTGCCCTTCGGTGTATCTTCCCCCCCGCCCCCCCCCCAGACCACTATTCTTCCATAGCAAGGGTTTCTCACCGTTGGAATCCAGGGTGGGAAAGATCTGCAATTCTAGTTCCGGCCTCTGGGGTTTCCCTCCATCGAGGAAGGTCTCAGTACTCGGCCGCCAAGTCTGCGCGGGACGGCACTGCCGGGTTCCCTCCGCCGAACCCCTACTGTCATCTAGCGGAGAGAAGGCGCAAGGGCTCCTTCGCTACTGGCGGTTGCTAGGCGACGCAGGCAGCGCCCGGAGGAGGGAGCAGCCCGAAGGATGCCGAGAGAGCCGAAACGACCCCGCTTTCTATTGGCTGACGAGCTCCCAGCGCGCGCCAGGAGCCAATGAGCTGAGGCATATGAGGATGACGTCAGACGCTGTGCGACTCCTCCCACCCACGCTCTAGCAACGCGTCTGGAGCCCTCGGAGAGTCTAGTGGCTGGACCCCCGTGGGGTCGCCTGCCCCATGGGCGCCCCGCGACTCGTGCTCCTGCAGGTGTTCTTCCTGATGTTCCTCGAGGGCGCCCGGCCTCAGCCCTCTTCTTCCGCATCAGAGGCAGCGTCCCCCTCTCCGGACCAGGGGCCAGGGACGCAGAGCGGGACCCTCCAGTCGTCCTCGGAGGGCCCTGCCACTACCCCGGCGGCGCCTGGGATCTCCACGGCGGGGCCTCCTCTCGTGATCCCCTCGGCGCCTGGAAATAAGACCGTGGACCTCTACCCGGGTGAGGGGAGGAGTTGTGGGGTGGAAACTGCTGACTTCGCGGACCTAAAATTCTGTGAACAAGGTTGCATTGCCCCAGGGCTACGAGTGGGGCTGCCGGAAGAGGGGGAGTGAGCACTGGGAAGAGTTTGGGGATCCTCATCCCACTCACTCCACTTTGTGTTGTACCTTCCTAGTCTTGCCGATCTGTGTCTGTGACTTGACTCCTGGTACCTGCGATATAAATTGCTGCTGCGACCGAGACTGCTACCTTCTCCGTCCCAGGACGGTTTTCTCCTTCTGCCTTCCTGGCAGTGTGAGGTGAGCTTCGGCATTCAGCTGAATAGTAAAAGGGATTGAGGCCTAGGATATTTGGAAGCAGGAAGAGTTGCCCTTCGTACCTCCAGCCCCCATTTCCGCTCCAGGACTTTCCCTTGGTTCTTCCCAGGAATGACCTCCTCTGATTCTGTAGAGCAGGTCAGGTCCGTCCAGTAGGACCGTCGTGTTGTCCTATGGCTGCACAAGGAGTCCTCTCTTTGGCATCTGACTGACATCTGTGGGCACTCTTGTTCAGATCTACCCCTCTGCTTCTGAATGTATCTCCCATCTCTTTCTTCACAGGTCTTCAAGCTGGGTGTGTATAGACAACTCTCTGATCTTCAGAAGTAATTCCCCGTTTCCTTCAAGAGTTTTAGTGGATTCAGAAGGAATTAGGCGGTTTTGTGTCCATGTGAATGACTGTGAGTGGAAACGTGTTAGTTTGTTGAGAAATTGATTTTTGTCTCTGGCTTTTCCCCCCGTTTCTTTCTTTTTTTAAGCTTTTTGGGGTCCTTTGAGTCTCTTACCTTTCTTTCTGCCTCTCCTTTCTCTTATAACTGAATATTTGCAATTTCTCATGTGCTATTGACTGAGGATCAGAAAACTCATATAGAGCTTTAATTTCAATTATTTTAATCATCCCTCTTGATGATTAATCACAGATAAACTATATTTCCTACTTGCTACAATCTCCATGAGGGTAGTCACTGACTGAATCTCCAATACTTGACACATAGTAGGCACCCAATAAGACTTGAATGAACATCTTTGACAAAGCAATGCCAACCTTGTTTTCATTACTTTTTTTTTTTTGAGTCTGGGTCTCACTCTGTCTCCCCAGCTGGAGTGCAGTAGCATGCTCACAGTCACTGCAACCTTGACCTACTGGGCTCAGGTGATTCTTCTGCCTCAGCGGACCAAGTGACTTGAACCACAGACATACACCGCCATGCCCAGCTAATTTTTTGAATTATTGTAGAGACAAGGTCTCACCAAGTTGCCCAGACTGGTCTCGAACCCCTGGTCTCAGGCAGTCCTCTCCCCTCCGCCTCCCAAAATGCTGGGATTACAGGCATGAGCCAGCATGCCTGGCTTCTTATTTTTATTTCATGAGGCAACAGTGAAGGAGAAGGAGCATTAGAGTAGGATCTCAGTTCTGCCATTTCTTTATCAGTTGCACTGAACTGGGTAAATCCCTCAGCATTTCCAGGCTCATTTCTTCAACTGTAAAGTGAGAAATAATATCACTTGGCCCTGTATTTGAAAGTGCTCTATAGAGTATGATAAAGATGAGAGGTGGTTATTGGTTTGGGTTTTTTTTTTTTTTTTTTTAAGTCAGAATCTCACTCCATCGCCCAGGCTGGAGTGCAGTGCACACTCACGGCCACTCTAAGCGTCAACCTGCTGGGCTCCGGTGATCCTTCCACCTCAGACTTCCAAGTAGCTGGGACTACAGGTGCATACCACCACGCCCAGCTAATTTTTTTGTTTATTGTAAAGGTCTTGCCAAGTTGCCCAGGCTGGACTTGAACTCCTGTGCTCAGGCAGTTTTTTCTCCTCAGCCTCCCAAAGTACTGTGATTACAGGTGTGGCGGTTCATGCCTTCCAAGTAACTGGAACTACATGTATGTGCTACTATGCCTGGCTAATTTTTTTTTTTTTTTTTTTTTTGTAGAGACAAGGTCTCACCAAGTTGCCCAGGCTGGTGTCAAACCCCTGGGCTCAGGCATTCCTCTCACCTCGGCCTCCCAAAGTACTGGGATTACAGGCTTCAGCCTCCTCACCTGGATGGTTATTGGGGTTTTTAATGGACTTAGAAATTTGCTAGTGATGACTCAGACATTTCTAAAGATAAGAAGCTAATATGTCTTTTTTAAATGACTATGAAGCAAAATAACATTCCTGTGCAAAATAGATTTAAATGTTCTTTGCGTCCTGAAAGTCAACTCACCCTGATTTTGTCTGTGTGAAAAGAAATTGCAAAGCTTTGTTTGTTTCAGAAAACAACCAATTTTTGGTTTGGGGGAATTTTGAATTTGAAACCGGTTGTCAGGAGCCCTGTGCCATTTAGGTTGTAAGAGGGTAAAGGGAGCAAGGTGAATGCTTCATTTTAAAATAAGTCCTTTCCAAAGCTTTTACTGCCATCTAAGTTCAGCCATAGGATCACGCTCAAGGGACCCTGCACGGGAGTGACTAAAACAATAAATGCTTTAGAGCTTCTGAGAATGGGCTCACTTTCAACAGGTGAGCAAGAAAAGACTCATGGAAAAAAATAGAGATTTTAGACCAGATGTGATGGCTCACACCTGTAATCCCCACTCCTGCCTCCCACACAGTCCTCCACACTGCTTCTGGACCAGTGGACCTGAAATTTCTTTGTCCAACAACTCCTGAGAAATATGGTCACTTCCAGTAGTCATCAAGGGTCAGTACATCAATGAACTTTCCCTGAATGAGGCTGGGGAGTGGATTCATGCTTAGTATGAAAAAGGCAAAAGCATTCCTTTGGGTCTGATTCTCCGCCTGCCTCCCTCACACACACACACGTAGCATATACACAGTCCACACAGCCATCCCTTTACTGGATTCATCTTTCCATAGCATTGCTTTGTGTTGCTTCCTTATTCTGATGACTTCCTGCTGCCTATAGACTAATGTCCAGCTTCTTAAGCCTGCCGATCAAGGTGTTCTCATATTTCATCCATCTTAGCTTTCTAGTTTCTTCTACCATTATTCTCTACACTGACCCTTTTCTTTTTTTTTGTTTTTTGTTTTTTGTTTTTGCTTTTTTTGAGTTGGAGTCTTACTCCATCGCCCAGACTGGAGTGCAGTGGCCGCTTCCAGCCACTGCAGCCTCCACCTGCTGGGCTCCGGTGATCCTTCTGCCTCAGCCTTCCAGGCAGCTGGAACTATGGGCGTGCGCTGCCACACCCAGCTAATTTTTAATTTTTATTGTAGAGATGAGGTCTCGCCAAGTTGCCCAAGTGGGTCTCGAACCCGCGGGCTCAGGCAATCCACTCACCTCAGCCTCCCAAGGCACGGGATTACAGGCTGAGCCACCAAGCCCGGTTTACACTGACCCTTTTCTTTAGCCAAATTCCTCCCCTATCTATGCTTTGTCCTTAGATGTGCCTTGTATTTTTATGTTTGCTTGCTTTTCTCTTTGACTCAAGTGTTCCTCTTTCTCTTTACCTTTTAAAATCCCTCCCCCCACCCTTTTTTTTGTTTTGAGTCGAAGTCTCACTCTGTTGCCCAGACTAGAGTGCAGTGGCACAATCACAGCTACCACAGTCACTACCTGCTGGACTCAGGCAATCCTTCTGCCTCAGCCTTCCAAGTAGCTGGGAATTCAGGGGCACATCACCACAACCAGCTAATTTTTTTTATTTATAATAGAGACGAGGTCTCACCAAGTAACCCAAGCTAATCTCGAACTCCTAGGCTCAGGCAATCCTCTAGCCTTGGCCTCCCAAAGCACTGGGATTACAGGCTTGAGCCCCCACACCTGGTGTAAAATCTCAGTTTTTTTTCCATGAGTCTTTTCTTGCTCATTTGTTGAAAGTGAGCCCATTCTCAGAAGCTCTAAGGCATTTATTGTTTTAGTCACTCCTGTACAGTATTCCTTGTATTTTTATCAGTTTATGTGAACATCATGTCACTCGAAGTATATTGTCAGCACCTTGAAATGATGGACCATATCTTTGTCTTCCTATAATGCTTAATATCTACTGATAATGGTCCTCAGTAAAGGATGTTTTTAGTACAAGTCTGTACAGCACATTGGAGTTGGAAAAAACTTAGACTAGGAATCAGGAGATCTGTGATCTATTTCTGGTTCTGTAAGCTGGCTTTGTGACCTTCAGCCACTCTTTTACCTCTGAGGATCCAAATTTCCTAATGGTATTGGGTCAGATAGTCTCCAGACTTCCTTCCACATCTGAAATTGTACCAATCTAAGTCTAAAGATCTTTAAGCTCTGTTAGATATAATATTACTACGTATGATGGCAGAAATTTTAGGCAAAAATTATCCTTTGCCTGTGTTGACCCCCACTACCACCAATATCTCCACACTGAAGGGATAGGCAAAATGTTAACTTTCTCTTATCGTTTAAGTCATGAAAAAATAGCCAGGTAGATATTTGCCATCTTGGCTCACCTTTTTTCTTATCTTATCTTAAACTTTTCTTTCATTTATAAGGATAGAAATAACTGCATTTGATTTCAGGAAAATATCTCTTCCATGTGGTTTTCAGGGCATGAGTTCGGAAGGAAATATTAAAATAGTTCTCAGAAGCTTCAGAGTTTGAAGATTTCAGATCAGAAGTGGAAGGTAGCCCGCAGACCCCAGCAGGTGCAGCATCACTTGTTTCAGAGCAGTGTTTGTCAAACTCTGCTATGCATGCAGGTTACCTGGAGATCTTGTTAACACGCAGATTTTTAAAAAATTTTTGTTTTTTTGAGTCGTAGTCTCACTCTTTCACCCAGGCTGGAGTGCAGTGGCACACTCACGGCTACTGCAGCCTCGACCTGCTGGGCTCAAGTGATCCTTCCACCTCAGCCTTCCAAGTAGCTGGAACTATAGGCATGCGCTACCACACCTGACTAATTTTTTATTTATATTATAGAGAGGAGGTTGCACCAAGTTGCCTAGTCTGGTCTCAAAACCGCAGGCTCAGGCAGTCCACTCACCTCGGCCTCCCAAAGTGCTGGGATTACATGCTGAGCCACCAAGCTTGGCCAGATTTTATTTTTATTTTTTTGAGTCGGAGTCTCATTCTGTTGCCCAGGCTAGAGTGCAGTGGCATGCTTACGGCCACTGCTGCCTCGACCTGCTGGGCTCAGGCGATCCTTCTGCGTCAGCCTTCCAAGTAGCTGGAACTACAGGCATGTGCCACCAGCCCCAGTTGATTTTTTGATTTATTGTAGAGAGAGGTCTCACCAAGTTGCCCAAGCTGGTCTCAAACCCCTGAGCTCAGGCAATCCTCTCACCTTGGCTTCCCAAAGTGCTGGGATTACAGGCTTGAGCTACCGTACCTGGCCCTGCATGCAGATTTTAAAATGAGATGATGATAAGAAAGTGACGTGGAAAAAAATGCAGATTTTGACTCAACAGACTTGGAGTGTGGCTTGAGAGTCTATATTTCTGACAAGCTCCCAGGTGGTACTGGGGATACCATTTTGTGTATCCCACTTTCTATAGCAAGGATCTACGAGATGTATAAAGTAAGTAGTCTAAAAGGCCCCAGAATTGAAAGTTGTGTTCATTTGCTTTATGATATATCAGGTACAGGTCTTATAATATTTTTGACTCTGTCTAAATGACCCTAATTATATGAAGAATGAAACTAGCATGGCCACGTTTCTATGGTCTTCTTTTTCCAAGTTAGCAGAAGTCTTGGAGTGGTAAAGCAGACAGTGTTGTCTGTCACCTGCCGTCCTCTCAGCAGGGGATAGCCCCAGGGCCGTGGGACCCTTTTCCTACATCTCTCCTGGTTCTGAAGTACGACACAGAGATGGCTGCAGGAGTTTGGATAGATTTACATATTGCTATATAGAAATTATAGAATGAAAATATCCTGAGGTGTCTGAAATGTTGAATGAAGGAATTATAAGGTGAAAAGGAATAAAATAAATCCATAAACTTGAGAGATGGAAACATTATTATTGGGACTGGTCAATTGAAGTTTAGAGGAATCTGAAAGACATGGGGAGGACAGATCAGATATTGTCTCTAACCTTTGCCATGTTCCTATGGAAGCTACCATTTTCTTATATCAGACTCGACTATATGAGGCAAATATGAGTATTATTGAGCTTTGTGTTTTCATCACAAATTGCTGATCACATGCATTCTTAGTTGTCAGAGACTTGGAACTGGCTGGCATTCATTGACCACGTTTTTATCTCAAATCTTAATATTAAAATAATAATTAAGTTAATAGATTGTGAATAAATTAAGAAGTGATAGAAATCAGAATTGTTATTTCTGGAGATGGAGAATTGATTAGGAACCTTCTGGGAAAATGCTCTAGAAATTGATCTGGGCAGTGGTAATTACAAGTATATACATTTGTAAAAATGCTTTGAGTTTATACTTAAGACTAGTGCGTTTGCATACTTTATATATATTTTTTTCTTCAACAAAAAGTATTTTTAAAAATTAGTTATTTGACATACCATATGTTTAAAAATAAATGATTTTCTTTCATCTAAATTCCTTTTCTTTTAAAAAAACATTTCAGCAAAATTAAACTATTTCCAGAAGCTCCAAAAAGTCAATGCAAGCAACTTCCAGGCCCTGGCTGCAGAGTTTGGAGGCGAACCATTTACTTCAACATTCCAGACCCAGTCACCACCACCATTTTACAGGGTGAGGCTGGGAGAGGAATGGGATCATCTGGTGTGGTTTTTCCTTTCACAGCAGTTGATGAGGTATCACTGTGGTCCCACCTTACAACTAGGTAAACCATTGTCAACTCTTTAGAGGGTAGCACTGGCCATGGAAAAATGCTGTTGAGTTAACCTTTGTACTTTTTATTTTCTGGTGTGATCTGGGAGAATGTTCTAGAACTTCATCTGGGTAGTAGTAATACACATATTTAAATTTTTTAAAGTGCTTTGAGTTTAAGACTAGTGTGTTTGCTTTCTCTAGATAGATAGATAGATAGATAGATAGATAGATAGATAGATAGATAGATGCTTCAACAAAAAATATTTTCTCCTATATATTTCTCTTGTATTTTATTCAGGCTGGGGACCCCATTCTGACTTACTTCCCCAAGTGGTCTGTAATAAACTTGCTGAGACAGCCTGCAGGGGTTGGAGCTGGGGGACTCTGTGCTGAGAGCAATCCTGCAGGTGAGTCCAGGGCAGAAGTATCAGCCTTTTTGCTCAGTTTAAATAGACTTTCTCAGCTGGGATCGGTGGCTCAGCCTGTAATCCCAGTGCTTTGGGAGGCCGAGGTGAGTGGATTGCCTGAGCCCACGGGTTCGAGACCCGCCTGGGCAACTTGGCGAGACCTCATCTCTACAATAAATCAAAAAATTAGCCAGGCGTGGTAGCGCGCGCCTGTAGTTCCAGCTACATGGAAGGCTGAGGTGGAAGAATTGCTGGAGCCCAGCAGGTCGTGGCTGCAGTGGCCAGGAACGGCCACTGCACTCCAGTCTGGGCGACAGAGTAAGACTCCAACTCAAAAAAATAAATAAATAAAATAAGATAAAATAGACTTTCTCATGTACCTTTCTCTTAATTCTTTGTGTTCTAAGCTTTCCTAGAGAGCAAAAGTACAACCTGCACTCGTTTCTTCAAGAATCTAGTAAGGAGCTGTACCTTGGATTCAGCTCTTGATGCTGCCTCTTACTATAACTTCACAGTCTTGAAGGTAGGTGTTTTTTCTCTTCCCACCCTGTCGCCACTGTGGATTTGAAGTCAACATTCTCCCGCTGTTGTGGGTTGTAGAAAGAGCATTGAGCTGGAAGTCAGAATCCCCGTGGGCAACATAAAAGACAGGGGACCCAGAAACCCTATCATCTGAAGACAGATGCAAGAATTAGGGATATATACCCAGGAGGAGTGATCTTCACTCCTATCGCTAATGTGGTTGGTGGGAGGGGGAGGGCATGACAGCTCATCGGACTCTTGCTTTTGCTTTTCTTTTTTTTTTTGAGTTGGAGTCTCACTCTGTCACCCAGACTGGAGTGCAGTGGCCACTCCCAGCCACCGCAGCCTTGACCTGCTGGGCTCCAGCAATCCTTCCGCCTCAACCTTCCAAGTATCTGGAACTACAGGCGCATGCTATCACGTCCAGCTAATTTTTGATTTATTATAGAGATGAGGAGGTCTTGCCAACTTGCCCAGGCAGGTCTCAAACCCGTGGGCTCAGGCAATCCACTCACCTCAGCCTCCCAAGGCCAGGATTACAGGCTGAGCCACAGAGCCCAGCTTGCTTTTGCTTTTCAGTAGAGCTCTATCAAGGCAGGCAGGCGTAGCAGTCTGTCCACCCTCCCATTTAGCTCCACTCGCTGACATTATAGTGTAAGAAGAGTCAGGGGAAGAGAAGAAGCAAATCATTCTAATATATTTATATTGTGTTTTCCCCCCTAAAGCCAAAACCTGTGGATAGTCATATGAAACCACAAGCTCCTGGTGATTTTTTATAAGGTATAGGCACAACACTCATGTCCCTGCGGTTCTCTTCTTCTAGGTTCCAAGAGCTGTCACTGATCTGCAGAACATGGAGGTATGACATCGTTTATCAGGAAAAAAGAAAAAAAAAGAATATTTGGCCTCTTTGCTTCTGAGACAGTTTCAGTCTAGATTGTAGTGGTAAAAGATAAATGAAAGCGTGGTATAGCAAACAATTAAGTATGCATCTAAAACCATACTTTGCAAGCACATTTTTTTTCTTTTTGAGTTGGAGTCTAACTCTGTTGCCTAGGCTGGAGTGCAGTGGCATGCTCACGGCTACTCCAGCATCGACCTGGTGGGCTCCAGTGATCCTTCTCCTCGTCCTTCCAAGTATCTGGAACTGTAGGCGTGCATTACCACACCCAACTAATTTATTTATTTATTTATTTATTGTAGAGACAAGGTCTCCCCAGGTTGCCTGGGCTGGTCTCAAACCCACAGGCTCAGGCAATCCACTTGCCTTGGCCTCCCAAAGTGCTGGGATTACAGGCTGAGCCACCAAGCCTGGCCTGCAAGTACATTCTATAGGATGAATAGCCTCATATGAAATAAGGATTCATAAGGTGTTGGATACATTGGGAAGACTTTGGGTTGAATAAACCTTATTTAGGATGGACCTCTACATTTTTAATTTGCTAGAGGGCCTTGTTAATCTCAAAGAGGGGAGTATTGAATACAGTATTTCTAAAACTTATTTCACTGTGGAACCCTTGTTTTACATCTAATGGAATTTATGTTATGAGAAATGAGTGTTGAGAAGTGCTGGTTTAGAAAGACTCTTAGGTTGGGCATGGGGGCTCACACCTGTAATCCCAGCACTTTGGGAGGCTGAGGCGGGAGGATTGCTTGAGCCCAAGAGTTTGAGATAAGCCTGGGCAGCATAACAAGACTTCGTCTCTACAAAAAATAAAATAATTAGTCAGGCATGGTGGTACATACCTGTAGTCCCAGCTACACAGGAGGCTGAAATGGAAGAATCATCTGAGCCCAGGGGGTCGCGGCTGCAGTGAGCCATATCATGCCACTGTGTGACAGGGTGATACTCTGGCTCAAAAAACAAAAAAAGAAGTTTCGAGTCTAAGTTATGGACTGACAATGGAAGAGTCAAGGGGAAGGAAAAACCTCCTTTTAACATAATGTCTAGCTAGAAGATAAAATACCGCTGTCAATTTTAGTTGATTTGCTTCTTTCCCTTACCAGCTCCAGGTTCCTGTAACACTTATCTCACAGGCTGGTCCTCCTCTGTTGGCTGGAGATGTTTGTCAGAATGCTGTTTCCCAGGTAGGGATGTTGCCCTTGGATTCTGGACGATGAATGGTGATCAGCACTGCCAGGTGCCTCGTCTTCCATTAAGCCCCGGACTGACCTGCTCCCCCCCCACAGAACTTGTGTGCATTACCTGAAATTTAACTTGTAAAGAGTGGAGCCCATCATCCTCCCTGCCACGTTTCAGTCATTCCCATTGCCACTTTCCTCTAGTATTTCAGGTTCATAATATTAAAACCATTTCTGACTCATCTCCCTTTTTCCATGTGCCGTCTATTACCGGTTCTTGCTGCCTGATCATGTTTTCTTTTGTTGACACAGTCAGTATCATCTGAAAGTCTGAAATAGATTAGTCAACTTCTGTTCCTCTGTTCTCTCTCTCCTAATCAATCCAACCTAAAAAAGTAAGAATTATCTTAAAGCATGCTTTGAAAGACTGCCCTGAAATTTAAGGTCACCTTTGATTGTTTTTGACTTCCATTCCCAGCTACTATCTTTTATTCCTCCTCAGACATCAGGAGAGGGAAGGAAACCAGTTTTCCGCTCCCTGCTCACCTCTGCCTGTTTCTGCTTGCCCTGCTCCACGCACAATCCAAACTTCTTTTCTTCCCTTTTAGTTCTTATGTAAACTCACGTCATCCATGAACCCTATGGAAGAACTCTATCCAGTGTCTTTTTCATATGCAAATATATGTAAAGTCATCTTCACCTTTTCATGGTATTTGTATTTGGCATTAACATTGCTTTTTCAGTCTCCCTCAGTTACCATAAAACCCTTAAAGACAGAAATTCTTCTGTCCTAAACATGATCAGCCCGATACCTATTTTTTATCAATTGAATCTTTTGCATTTCAGGTCATCTATGAGATTGAGACCAATGGGACTTTCGGGATCCAGAAGGTCTCTGTCAGTTTTGGACAAACCAACCTGACTGTGGAGCCAGGTGCTTCCTTAGAGCAGCACTTCATCATCCGCTTCCGGGTTAGGGCTTTTCTGTGTTAGGGGATTGAGAGGGGAAAAAATATTGGGTTAGAGGTTGTTCCTCTGCTTCTGCAATACATGTGAGATAGAATAAGAATATGAAGACCTAGTTCAGTCCATCAGTTGAGGCCTCAATATTTAATAGTCCATAATTTAACTACAAATTATAGGTATCCGACTGGGCATGGTGGCTTATGCCTGTAATCCCAGCACTTTGGGAGGCAGAGGCGAGAGAATTGCCTGAGCCCAGAGATTCAAGGCCAGCCTGGGTAATTTGGCAAGACCTTGTCTTTACAATAAATTTTTTAAAAAATTAGCCAGGTGTGGTAGTGCATACCTGTGGTTCCAGCTACTTGGAAGGCTTAGGCAGAAGGATCACCTGAGCATGCCACTGCATTCCAGCCTAGGTGACAGAGTGAGACTCCAACTTAAAAAATATATACATATATATATATTTTTTTTTAAAATGTATTCAACATGTTTATTCATTAACATCTTCTCTGATTCTCTGGCCCCCTACAAAGCAGGACTTTAATCTCAAATCAAAATTCTTTTTTTTTTTTTTTTTTTTAGTTGGAGTCTCACTCTGTCGCCCAGACTCGAGTGCAGTGGCCGCTTCTGGCCACCGCAGCCTTGACCTGCTGGGCTCCGGGGATCCTTCCGCCTAAGCCTTCTGAGTAGCCGGAATTACAGGCGCTCACTACCATGCCCAGCTAATTTTTTTTTGATTTATTGTAGAGATGAGGTCTCACCTGCCCAGGCAGGTCTCAAACCCGCGGGCTCAGGCAATCCACTCACCTGAGCCTCCCAAAGGCGCGGGATTACAGGCTGAGCCACTGAGCCCGGCCAAAATTCTTTTTAAATAATCATTTTCAATTATAAATTCAGCCAACATCCACAGAAATTCTCTAGCTAGTTTTTCTCCTATTTCTGGGCATTCGGAATTTTATTCATTCCCTGCTCACTCTAAGTCTTCAATCCTGATCACCATCCTTTGCTTTCTCCTGCTTCTTTCCTCTTTTTGAACCCAGCGTAGTTTTTCTAAGTTCTGCCTTCAGGTGATCAGCCAAGTCCTGTGTCTCCAGATTTCATCTCTGGAACATCTATGGTTAATTAAAATATATTTTTAAAATTATATTTCATTTCCTCTGGTTTTAGCCAGGCTGAACATAGCCCTAAGTTGCTGATAATTTTTGAGAAGCGGAGTTAAGAGATCTGTGGTAAAAGTAGTGTATAGTGGATTTCAATATTCAAGTCACCAAGGGTTTATTTTAGTGAATAAAAAAAAGTAAAAGAAACTTCTGCAAAATGCTACACTGAGGAGAGTGGCCAGATTGTCCGTGAAGCTCAGGAAGCTAAGCAGTAGAAGGTGGGAATGCACACTTTGCTCCATGATTGACTCTACTCTTTCTGCAGGCTTTTCAGCAGAGCACACCTGCTTCTCTTACTGGGCCCAGAAGTGGGAATCCTGGCTACATTGTTGGGAAACCACTCTTGGCTCTAACTGGTGATGTGAGTTACGCCGTATCCTTTGTGGAGCCTCCTGAGAAAAGCAACAGGCTGAGGGTGGTGGATCATGTAATTCCAGCTAATGGGGAGGGTGAAATGGGAGAATCACCTGAACCCAGGAGTTCAAGACCAGCCTGGGCAACATGGTGAGACTTTGTCTCTAGCGGGGAAAAAAAATTAGACTGGGCTCAGTAGCTCAGTTTAGGAGGCTGAGGCGAGTAGATTGCCTGAGCCCATGGGTTTTGAGACCAGCTCGGGCAATTTGGTGAAACTGCATCTCTACAATACATTAAAAAAAAAAAAAAAATTAGCTGGACGTGGTAGCACATGCCTGTAGTTGGAAGGCTGAGGCAGAAGAATTGCCAGAGCTCAGCAGGTCGACGCTAAGGTGACTGTGAGTGTACCACTGCACTCCAGCCTGGGTGACAGTGCAAATCAAAAAAAAAATTAGTCAAGCATGGTGGTACATACCTGTAGTCCCAGCTACTGGGGAGGCTGAGACTGGAGAATCACTTGAACCCAGGAGTTCAAGGATGCAGTGAGCTATAATCGAGTGACTAAACTCCAGCCTGGGTGTCAGAATGAGACCCTGTTTCTTAAAAAAAAAAAGAAAAGAAAAACTGTTGCATCCACTGATCTTTTGAATTCTAGTTCTCCAACTTCCCCCACTTTTTGGTGTTCAGCACTTTATTTACCAAACTACTAATACATTATGGTCTTAAATATTGATGCCACCAAAGGCTATAAAACTTGCTCTAGACTAGCTAAAGGTAAGGACTGGACTGGTTTTTGTTTGTTTTAATGAGATACTTGGAGACTGATATAGGGTTAACCATTTTTGGAAAAACAGTAGTTGTCTCTCTTTTTTTAATTACTAGAGGGAAATAACACAAATTTGGGACTTGAACAACACGATATTGATAAAGTACAGCATTAAGGGAACCTGAGAGCATACATTTTCCAGTCCTAGCCAACTTTTTTCTATTATCTCCTTGATCACCACTTCACCTCAGATGACTCTGTCACAGAGCCAGGGTGATGGGACTTGTTCTGTTAAGAGACATGAAGTGCAGTTTGGAGTGAATGCAATATCTGGATGCAAACTCAGGTAATCTCTTCCATATCATTTCCCACAATTTCTTCAGGAATATATAGAGAGTGTGTTGATAGGGTAACATATTTTCAATGGCGGGTCAGAAGATGCTAGTTAGGAAAGTCTTTTAATCTAAATAACGTTAATATTGCTAAGCGTTTCCTGATAGTCCTTAATATGTACTAAGGGTTATTTCCTCCAATCTATTTTACAGTATCATTTCTAATCTTTAGATTCATGTGCAAAACTAAGATGGTTACATTATTATGTTAGCATTGGACTCTAGTGTCCGTGGTGTTTATTACAGGCTGAAGGAAGTAGACTGCAGCCACTTGCCACAGGAGATTTATCGGACTCTTCATGGAAAGCTGAGGCCAGAGCATGTTGCCATCTTTGGCAATGCTGACCCAACCCAGAAGGGAGGATGGACCCAGGTCCTCCGCAGGAGCTGCAGTGGTCCGGTAGGGAGAGAAATACACTTTCTGATGAAGACTCATTTTCCTGCTTTGTAATTTATAGATAGTAAGGTTAAAACCAGCCTTGTCTCCATAGATAGTGTGTTTGTCATAGAAGGAAGAGTGTCAGAAATCAGAGCCACCTGAAGTCATTATGTCAGGTCAGGTTTACACTTAACTTATTTTTCTACTTAAAAAAAATTTGCAAGTGGAAAATCTGTTTGTGATTGAAAAATCATACCATATGTTTCAAATATTCTCTTACATTCTTGAATATTTGGTCAGCGTAGATTCTTATTTTTTTTATTTATTTATTTTTAGTTGGGTGTCTCACTTTTTTGTACAGACTAGAGTGCAGTGGCACAATCACAACTCATTGCAGCCTCAAACTCTTGGGCTCAGGCAATCCTTCTGCCTCAGCCTCCTGTGTAGCTGGAACTACAGGCATATTCTACCACACCCAGCTAATTTTTTTACTTTTTTGTAGAGATGAGGTCTTGCTATGTTGTCCAGGCTAGTATTAAATTGCTGGACTCAGCAATCCTCCTGCCCTGGTCTTCTAAAGTGCTGGGATTACAGGAGTGAGCCACCATGCCTTGTCTGGTCAGCACAGATTCTTCCATAAGGTTATAATTGTGCTCTTTTTGTAAAAATGTACATTTTTACATTTAATTTACATTAAAATACATTATTTTTAAAAATGGAAAAAGTATATTCTTCTGCATCTTGCAATTAATCCCCCCCGAATACTGCTTTAAGTATACCATGTTTCTGTTCTAGAAACTTTTGAGGCTCTTGACGCTAAAACAGGCTGCTTGGATGGACTTCATAATCTAATCCTGATGTTTTGTCATCTTTAACCTTTCACTGCTCCTATGTTCAAATCCTTTAGTTCAACCAAGTGGTCTTTTCAAGGCCAGTGCCTCCCACATGCCTGGCTCATAGGAAATACTTAGTAACTATTATTTAAACTAATCAATGAATGTTCCTTCACCACTCTCTACAAAACATTTTTTTAAAAGTTAGCCAGGCATCTGTAGTCCCAGCTTCTCGGGAAGCTAAAGTGGGAGTGTTGTTTGAGCCCAGGAGTTTGAGGTTACAGTGAGTTATGATTGCCCTACAGTACTTCAGAGTGACAGTGAGACCTTGTCTCTAAAATAATAATAATAATAATAATAAGGTCTCTTGTGAACTTTTGTGTTCTTCCTCTTAGCTACATTGCCTTCTATATTGTATAATGCTTAGGAAACAATGCTTAATGAATAGTGACTGACTACAGGCAGCCATCGGGCAGTTTAAGCAGATGCTTCTTCACTCTTCTGCAGGCTGGGAACTGTACTTCTTGCTGTCTCATACCTGTTTCCCTGGAGATCCAGGTACTGTGGGCATATGTAGGCCTCCAGTCCAACCCGCAAGCTCATGTGTCAGGAGTCCGATTTCTGTATCAATGCCAGTCTATACAGGTAAGTCATGGCTGGAAAAGGGCCACTAAACCTTGCAAAGCCTTGGTTGTCTCATCAATTCGATGACCAGATCATTTTCTACCTTCTGAGACCCAACTTGCATTACCAACCAATGTTTGTTTAGAGTGAGCTGACACAATTTTCAAACCTATTCTCCTTGCCTGGTTACTGAAACTAGCATGTTGTCATGAATACAACTTATACGTATCCCTTTTTTACCAATTCTTAAAAAAATGTCCTGACTCCAGTGTATAGAATAGGTTAATTCCTTTTACATAATCCTACCATTGTTACTATACTTAGCCACAGAAAACATGTTCCATAAATGTGCATCCCATGTGGCAAACACACACGTAGGAGTCTCTGAGCCTGTTGACTGTGGTTAAAGCTATTGCTGTGGCTAGTTTGTCATCACTAATTCTTGGTTGGCTGTGCTCCATTAAATGAACACTTTTAATCTATAGTGAACTACACCTAGTGTTTATGATGTGCCTTAGGACAGCTTTAGCATCTCCTTTGATTTTGTTTTTTTGTGTTTTTGTTTGTTTGTTTGTTTTTGAGTCGGAGTCTTACTCCGTAACCCAGGCTGGAGTGCAGTGGCACGCTCACGGGCACCCCAGTGCACACTACCAGTCCCGGCTAATTTTTTTGATATATTATAGAGATGAGGTCTCATCAAGTTGCCCAGGCTGGTCTCGAACCCCTGGGCTCAGGCAATCCTGTCACCTCGGCCTCCCAAAGTGCTGGAATTACAGACTTGAGCCACTGTGCCCTGCCTGCCTTATTTTTGTTTTCTTGTTTTTTTGAGTTGGAGTCTCACTCTGTTGCCCAGGCTGGAGGGCAGTGGCATACTCACAGCCACTCTGGTGTCGATCTTCTGGGTGCCAGCGATCCTTCCGCCTCAGCCTTCCAAGTAGCCAGGACTACAGGTGCATGCTACCATGCCTGGCTAATTTTTGATTTGTCATAGAGACGAGGTCTCGCCAAGTTGCCCGGGCTGGTCTTGAGCCGCAGGCTTAGGCAATCCATTCACCTCAGCCTCCCAAAGTGCTGGGATGACAGACTGAGCCATCGAGCCTGGCTGCCTTGGTTTTGAAACCTAATCCTTAGCTTTAGAAGTTCAAAAACAAGGTATTTTTACTTTTCTTAGAAATGATGAGGTCTTGGTAAGATGCTCTGTATATAAACTGGTATACCAGTCTATTAACGTTTAGTGAAAATCAAAACACCTGCATAGCATTTACATCCCAGAAAAGTGGTAAACTTGAGACTACATTTAGGTCAGAAGTAAAAGATCTTTAGCTCTCCCTCACAACCAAGTTTGGCAACTCAGTTCTCTGTGCCTGCAAGTAGAGTTAACACTCAGGTTACCAGAAACTATATTAATAACATTCATTCTCTCCCTGTGTTAGTTTTCTGGATAAAATAGAACTATTTCTATAAGACTCCCTTAATCTGTTACAGATTCTGTACTGAATCCTTGTTAAATTTTTCTAAACAATATCTTTATTCTTTATTTGTGGGTTCCTGTGTTTTTTGGAAAGATACCATAGGACTGTTCATTGTATTATTCCTAATCTCTGGTTCTCTTAGGCATTGAAGCCACCAGTGCCTCTTTCTTATCCAGATATTTTAACCAATAACTTTTTCTTTAACAGAAGGTACCTTTCCAGGTTAGTTTGTCCACACTTGACCATCATTCAGTCTAACTGGCCTAAGTGGGTGACAGTGGAGAATTTTAGCTGTTTTTTGCTCATGTATAACTAAAGAAACATGATCTGTTCTAATGGTGAAGTAAAAATTATTTGTATTGGACTTATTGAGAGGTGGTATAGTGTATACAAAACCATATATTTTGGGGGGGTGTTGGAGTCTTACTCTGTCACCCAGGCTGGAGTACAGTGGCCTGCTCATGGCCACCTCAGCATCGACCTGCTGGGCTCCGGCATTCCTTCCACCTCAGTCTTCCAAGTAGCCAGAACTACAGGTGCGTACTACCATGCCCAGCTAATTTTTTGATCTATTATAGAGACAGGGTCTCACCATGTTGCCCAGGCTGGTCTCGAACCTGCGGGCTCAGGCAATCCTCTTGCCTCAGCCTCCCAAATTGCTGAGATTACAGGCTTGAGCCATCACGCCTGGCCATATTTCTTTACTTAGGATAACTTAAGGGATTTGTAAAGACAGCTTTTACTATGCAAAAATTTTCACTTTATGAGCTGACTTGAGAAGCTTACCTCCATGAAAGATGCCATACTCCTATAAAAGAATAAGGAGTTATGAAATAATAGTGTTCTATTACAAGAGTTCATCAAATGCAAGTGTTTCCTTCTATAATAGAAGTATTTTATTTTAACTACTTAGAAAGTTGTTTTTAGTTCTTCAATTTTCAATGGAAATTTTTTCCTGAAATCACGTAAACATGCCCACTTTTTCTTTGTGCATTTTTAATGATTTGTCCTTAACTTTAAATCACTTCTCTATCTGCACAGGACTTCTTGTGAAATTTTATTCTCAAAATAGCAATAGTTTACCCAAAGACAGGTAGTGTATGTGTTCTAAAGCTTCTAAAATTGCAGAACGTGTACCTTCTGGGATTCTTCTCCCTACCTACTGGCCACTCTTTGAAAACTTATAGTTGATAACGGTCTTACCTAGACTGTGTCAGTCAGCTTTGTTGTATCTGCATGGTGGCGTAAAACTGGCAGCCTAGATGCTATATTTAGCTTATAGAACTGTTTTGTTTGGCCTACAAAGTGTTTCACTATTTAAATTTGTGCCATCATTTAAAAACCAGGGCATTTTACCTAGACATCCAGATTTCTGATTTCTGTTGAAAATCTGACGATACAGACCCTGTCATGTTTCTGCATGGTATTCTGGCACTGAATGGTGATATCCAGTTTCAAATCACATACCCTGTTCTCCATCCAAATACCTAGGCCTGCCCACGCTTCACCATCCCACTTCTCTCGTTCAGGTTATCTACATAGACTGGTAGGCATTTGTGATTATGAACCTTAAACTCAAGCAGCTACATAGTTAGTTGAATTATGAACTGAACTGTCTAAATGATTTTTCATACATGTAGCTACAGAAACATTTTAAATTCCTCTTGCTATAAAGCATGAAGTAGCAAAATTTTTGAAACGTTCCAAAGGACAAACTGTAAAGTAGGGGAAAACTTAAGCAAGAAACTATATAGACTTCCCTATGTTCATGTATGATAACTATAATAGTTAAACATTTATTGACAGTTTATTCTGTGACAGGTATTAGTAGTACTATCTATCAGTGCTTTTTGTAAGTAGTTTTGTTTTGTTTTGTTTTTTTGAGTCAGAGTCTCACTCTGTCACCCAGACGGCATGGACACAGGTACCATAGCCTCCACCTGCTGTGCTTAGGCAATCCTTCCACCTCAGCCTCCTGAGTAGCTGGCAGTACGGGCACGCACCACCACACCTAGCTAATTTCTTGATTTATTGTAGACACAAGGTCTCACCAAGTTGCCCAGCCTGGTCTCAATGCCTGGGTTCAGGCAATCCTCTCACCTCCACCTCCCAAAGTGCTAGGATTGCAGGCATGAGCCACACCGTGCTTGGCCTGTAAGTGTTGAGTTCTCACAACAAACCTACAAAGTAAATAGCATTTGTTGACATGGTGCTCTGCCTCCTTATAATTTTATACTAATTTGACCTTTAAAGGGATCTTTCAGTTTGAAGATTGACATAATACATCATGTTTCATGTCTGCATGTAAACTTTTTTTAATTTAAAAAAGTAAAACATATCTTAGGAAGAAATAACCACTTTTACAGAACATTCTGTGTCAGTTGAAACCAAGCAATAAGTGAGTGTAAAGAACAGGACCAAGGCTCTGAACCTTTCTAAAATGATAACATTGAATTCATGTTTATCACTAAGTAAATCATCTGCTCATTAGATTGTCTAGGAGACCCATGACTTGTAGGTTATGTAGTAAGCCTGGGCTTTGAGTCAGTAGAAATAGGTCTAATTCAAGTAATTTTACTTCTCTAAATCTAAGTTTTCTGTAAAATGGAGATTAAGGCCAGGCATGGTGGCTCACACCTATAATCCAAGCACTTTGGGAAGCCAAGGTGGGAAGATTGTTTAAGCCCAGGAATTTGAGACCAGCCTAGACAGTATAACAAGACCTTATCTCTACAAAAAGATCATAAAAATTAGCCGAGTATGGTGGCACACACCTGTAGTCCCAGCTACTGGGGAGGCTGAGGCAGAAGGATCACCTGAGCCCAAGAAATTGAGGCTGTGGTGGGCTGTGATTGTGCCACTGCACTCCACCTTGGGCATCAGAGTAAGACCCTGACTTTAAAAAAAAAAGGAGGGGAGAATAATAATACTTACTGAATTGTGCAGATTAAATGAGATTATGAAAGTAAACTTCTTAGCATAGTTTCTGGCACACTGAATATTCAGTAAATACTACTCTTTATATCACCATTAGTATTTTTTATTATAACTTTCTTAGTTCCAAGCTTCCACAAAAATGGCATATCGAAAGTTTTGAGGGAAAGCCGAAAAAGAAAAGCAGGTATTAGAGCAGTGTTTGATGGCTATCACCCATGGTAAGCAATATATTTCACATCATGACCCAGTTTACAACACACATACATATAAAACAGAAATAGGAATTTTGTAAAATAATGTCCTTACTATAAGCAATGCCTTCAATGATATTTTCTACCCTATTCTATTCTGATTTTTTTAAAATCTAGATCCAATGGGTCACAGTTTGCAATTTGTGACTTTGTTTCAAAGCTAATTATATTGTTTTATCTAACAAGTGTCTTCTATTTACTGTAATTGAAAGTTGACTGTTTTTATACCTCAGTCAAATAGTGTATGCTAGAATAACTACCAATCTAGCCCCCTGTCTGTCCCAGTGGTTCTTAGTCTTATGGACCCTATAGAGAAAGTCTATTGAACACTATGAACTTACTAGAAAAATGCAGACATGCAACATTCCTTATATAGTTTCAAGGTATTTATTGATTTTTTTTGAAGCCGGACTTAGAACCTCTGACACAATCTCATAATAAACAGGCAGTTCACTAGGAAAGATAAGGAACAATAAAGAAATAAGAATAATTCACCATTAGATTTTAGAAATAATTGCTACAACAGAAAAGGCTTGGAAATGGCTGGATTGGTAAGAAGGGGCTCTTGTTTTTCTCTTTTGTTAATGTCTAGGAGACTATCAACTGTCCTCTCTTCTGGGAAAAGACAACAGTAGTACCACCAGTGGATATTATTGCTGTGACTGTCGTAAAGTTTCTGTCACCAAAGTCTTTCTTTCTCAAGGATCCATCAGCCACTATTTGCCTCTGTCTCTTAATGAATTATTAGACTACAGAAGTACTTTGCCCCTTTCGGTGGTTCTTCTTCCTAATAGCCAGGACAGAAGAAACTGACCTAGTTCATTAGGTTGTTTTTTTATATATTTTATTGCCTTTTCTTCTTAAAGAACTTTAAAAAGTTTGCTCAGTGTTCTATAAAAATATATAACCACTTGAGCTCTCTCCCTGATATATGACGTTTAATCACATTTATTCTTTGACATATTCATTCTCAGTGACTCATTTGAAATCTGAATAGCTTCATTTATATCTTTTTTTTTTTATAGTTGGAATCTCACTCTGTCGCCCAGACTAGAGTGCAGTGGCACACTCCTGACCACTGCAGCCTTGACCTGCTAGGCTCCAGTGATCCTTCTGCGTCAGCCTTCCAAGTAGCCAGAACAACAGGCGCACGCTACCACGCCCGGCTAATTTTTGATTCACTGTAGAGAAGTCTCATAAAGTTGCCCGGGTGGGTCTCGAACCTGTGGGCTCAGGCAATCCACTCGCCTTGGTCTTTCTTTTTTTTTGAGTTGGAGTCTCACTCTGTTGCCCAGATTGGAGTGCAGTGGCCGCTCCCGGCCACCGCAGCCTCGACCTGCTGGGCTCCAGCGATCCTTCCGCCTCAGCCTTCCGAGTAGCCGGAATTACAGGCACGCGCTACCACGCCCGGCTGATTTTTTGATTTATTGTAGAGATGAGGTCTCGCTGCCCAGGCGGGTCTCGAACCCGCGGGCTCAGGCAATCTACTCACCTCAGCCTCCCAAAGGCACAGGATTACAGGCTGAGCCATCGAGCCTGGCTCGCCTTGGCCTTTCAAAGTGCTGGGATTACAGGCTGAGCCACCGAGCCCGGCCCATTGATGTCTTTTTTAAAAGTAAGGGAATTTAAAGGTTTTCATTGGTTTCTCCCTCATATATATGTTTTCCCTAAGAAAAAAATGGAGATATTTGAGAGAAAATTACCTTTAAGTGGGTGTTTACAATATACTTTATAGTTAGATAAGGTCTAACCATAATAGAGCTCCCCATATCTAATTATGGTAAATTAAGAGACGCCAGCACAATGGCTTGTACCTGTAGTCTCGGCTACTCTGGAGGCTGAGACAGGAGGATCGCTTGAGCCCGGGAGTTTAAGTACAGCCTTGAAAGCATAGCAAGACCTCATCTCTAATTTTTTTTTATTTGCAAGATATCTTAGCATGAAAAAGAACAAAGTTGGGAGACTTACAGTACTTGATATAAAGACTTAGTGTGTCTTCATCTCAGATAATTTGGTACTCTGGAATAAGGACAGACAAATAAACCAATGCAAAAGAAGAGAAAGTTCAAAAATAGATTCACAAATCACATCAATTCAATAGGAAAAAGAAAAAAATTAACAGTGCTAGAACAACTGAATACAACGAACCACCAGATAAACTTAGGGGAAAAAAGTGAACTCTGATTCCTGTCTCACTTCACACATAAAAACTACTTACACCTAGATCATGAGGCAGTATATAATATCCAGAGTCATAAAGCTTCTTAAAAAACAGAGGGGCGCATGCCTGAAATACCAGCTACGACTGAGGCGGGATCACCTGAGCCCTGGAGTTTGAGGCTGCAGTGAGCTATGATTGTAGCATTGCACTCCTCCAGCCTAGGCAACAGAAAAAGACTTCATCTCCCTGCCCCCTGCCAACAAAAAGAAACATAGGAGACTGTCTTTGCAAACTGAAAGCAGGCAAAGA
This sequence comes from Carlito syrichta, assembly GCF_000164805.1. Taxonomy (NCBI): domain Eukaryota; kingdom Metazoa; phylum Chordata; class Mammalia; order Primates; family Tarsiidae; genus Carlito; species Carlito syrichta. The sequence goes on along the minus strand of NW_007248653.1, from coordinate 434,773 downwards.
TTTTTTAGACAAAGCAAAAATCATTAACCATAAATTGGACTTTATCACAGTTAAAAATCTCTCCTCCACAAGAGACACTATTATGAAAATGAAGTCAGGCTAGTTTGGGAGAAAATATTTCTTAATATATTATGTGACCAAAGACTCATACCCAGAATAGAAAAAGAATGCCTACAAATAAATAATACAAAAAAACTAGAATTGGGCAAAGGATTTGAACAGACACTTCACAAAAGGAGAGAAACAAATGGTCAATCAAAATCATTAAATCATTAGAGATTATAAATTAAAATCACAAGTTATTATTTCATGTCCACTAGAGTAGCTAAAATAACAATCATGTTCCAAGATTGTGGAATTCTCATTGCTAAGTAGGGATGAATCCACTTGATCTTAAATTTTATAAATTGGCTGGGTGCAGCGGCTCAGCCTGCAATCCCAGCACTTTGGGAGACTGAGGCAAGAGGGTTGCTTGAGGCTAGGAGTTCAAGACCATACTGGGCAACATAGTGAGACCTCATCTCTACAAAAAATTTTTTTTTAATTTTAAAATTATAAATGCATCTTCCCTGTGACTCAGCAATTTTACTGCTAGGTATTTATACAAGAGAAATTAAAACATACATCCCAAAAAAGACTTGTACAATAGCACAGAACTGGAAAAATGCAAATACCTATCATGAGGAAAATGGGTAAATTATGATCCATTCACACAATGGAATGCTACAAAGCAATAAAACGATCAGTTTCTGGTACACAAAACAACATGGATGAATCTCAGAAACATTTATCTTGAGTGAAAGAAGTCAACACACACAAACATACTGTAAGATTTTATTTCTATGAAGTACAAGAACAAGCACAACAATCTTTAGTGATAAAAGTCAGAAGTGGTTGCCCTCTACTTCTTCCTTCTGGGAGAGGAACTCTGATATTTAGATATTGGCTGTATAGCATAGACAGTTGGCAAAACTCATGGAACTAAATACTTAAGATGTATATATTTTATTATTGGTAAACTATATCTTAATGAAAACATTAAAACCCAACAAAAAGATATTTAAGACAAATGAAAACCATTGGTTAGGGAGAAATGTTTACAATATATGTATCCGACAGAGTTCTCATATGTAAAAATAAACAACTCTAAAAGCTCATTAGTGAGTTACACACCTGAGTCGAGACAAATTTGTTCTAGTTCGTAGACTGAATGTAGCTACAAAAAAACTCCCAGAACTCTGAGCTAGTTTTCACTGCTTTTTCTTTAATAACGATAGCTTTCCTTTGTAATTTGACATGGGGATTAACTTAGTTTAAATTTTAAAATTATGATTATACAGTTGTAATATAATATAAGGGTGTGCTCCTGGTTACCATGGTCAAACACAACCCAATCGAAACTCTTCCTTTTGTTACAAAGTAGATCTTATTTCGGGACAAAGGTATTTTGCTGCACTCTAAATTGAATGGAAGCAAATCAATCCTCCAAACTTAATTGTTGGTGGTCACTTATGAAGTAAACATCATGAAATATATCTTAAAATAGAAATAAATTAAGTCAACCATACATAACAGAACTGGATCCATGAAATGCGCTAACTGGGCTGTATATCTTTTGTCTGTCTTGATAAAAGAAATAAGACAACCAGACTTTGAGGGAGTTTTTTTTTCCTAGTACTCTTTTTGTTGCACAAACTAAACAGTGGATTCTCTGATGTCGTCTATACATGACTTTAAAATGCAAGTAGAAAATCTTTAGACTTCATGCTAGGCATGGTGGCTCACACCTGTAATGCTAGCACTTTGGGAGGCTGAGGCAGGAGGACTGCTTGAGTCCGGAGTTCAAGACCAGCCTAGGCAACATAGTGAGACCCCGTCTCTACGAAAAAAAAAATTAGCTGGTCATGGTGGCATGCGCCTGTATTTCCAGCTACTCAGGAGACTGAGGTGGAAGAATCGCCTGAACCCAGGAGGTTGAAGCTGCAGGGAGTCATGATTGTGCTGCTGTACTTCGGCCTAGGCGACCGAGTAAGACCCTGACTCAAAACAAACAAAAAACTTTAGACTTCAGAATTTAAAAACACACACTGAACATTACTCAATAACCTTATTCTTCATTTGACACTAAAACTCAAATTCTAAAATGGGTCAATAACATTCAGTATTATCTCGTGACCTAGTAAGTGCAATTTGAGCTCCTTTTTGGTTGAGCTATCTATTAGACTGCATTTGTTCTAAACCTTCATACAATTATGGAGGCTTTTTTTTTTTTTAAATGAGTCAGGGTCTCACTTCTGTTGTCCTGGCTGGTGTGCAGTGGCACAATCATGGCTCACAGCAGCCCTCAGCTCCTGAGCTCAAGAAATCCTCCCATCTCAACCTCCCGAGTTAGCTGGCACTACAGGTGCATGCCACCACACCCAGCTGAGTTGTTTTTTTTTTTTTTTTTTTTGTCGAGATGAAATCTCGCTGTGTCACCCAAGTGGTTCTTATATTCCTGGCCTCAAGTGAGCCTCCCACCCCCATTTCCCAAAGTGTTGGGATTATAGGTGTGAGCTACCACACCAGGCCCAATTTTTTTTCATACATGAAGAATAAGCATTTCACTTGAAATATTTATTCATAAATAGATGAATGAATAAAGCAAAATAATTAAGGATCCTAATTACAATGTAAATGCAAAAGATAAAGGGTCAAATAGATCTAAAGTGCTGACTCTTCAATAGCTATAGCATACTTTCTACCTTGAGATTTATTACCACCACTTATTACTTTATATTAGTTCCCTATTTCAAAAAATACCCCTACTCATTTGCTCAAAAACAAAAATCGGCCTGGCTCGGTGGCTCAGCCTGTTATCCCAGCACTTTGGGAGGCCGAGGCAAGTGGATTGCCTGAGCCTGCGGGTTCAAGACCAACCTGGGCAACTTGGCGAGACCTCGTCTCTACAATAAAATAAAAAAATAGCCGGGCGTGGTAGCATGCGTCTGTAGTTCTCGCTACTCGGAAGGCTGAGGTGGAAGGATCGCTGGAACCCAGCAGGTTGACGCTGGGGTGGTTGTGAGCGTGCATGCCCCTGCACTCCAACCTGGGCAAAGGAGTGAGATTCTAACTCAAAAAGAAGAAAAAAATCCATATTGACTGCTTACTCTGTGCCATGTCTTGAGTTAGGTATGGAGGGTGTGAGGCAATACTGAGGTGAAGCTGGAACAGTTCTAACGTCTATAGAAATTCACCATCCAATGCCAGTGGCCTGAACCCGGGGAGAGGGGCTGTGAGAAGTGACCTAATCCAAAAGATTTAAGAGAGCCACAGGTAGGACTCTATGGCATAGATGTGGGAAGGCAGACAGGATGATGATCAGGCTTTTAATTTGAGCATTTCATCCTATTCTTTTATATCTTATATATGCTACCCTATTGACTGTTCCTAAATGTAATTCTGCTTTTTGCAATAACCTTTGTATTTTTTATGTTCTTCCTCTCTTTTGTTAGGAACATCCCTGGGGCTTTCTTCCATTTTTGTTTTGTTTACCAGAACCCTCTTTTCCTGTAAAGTACCTGGGAATATGCATTCCCAGATGGCCATTAGCCAGTGACTTAGGGCTCAGGAACGTGAAAGCTCAGCTTCCTCACCCTGGCTCGGGTCGATGTCAGCTGTGGGACCATCAAGCCCGCTTTGTATTTCAGTTCCCCTGTACATTGGGCTGACACTAGATGACTGGATACTTTATCATATTACTTGATAACCATATAACATCAAAATAATACATACATATGTTTTTTAGAGCCAAAAATGCCAGAAAAGAAGATCTTTTAAAAAATTAAGTCCCATGGCCCCTTGCCATCCTGCTGTCCAGAGATTCCCTGGTTAACTCTTTTAGCTGTTTCTTCTGGTATTTACCTTGATTTCTCAGCAATATGTATACTTAGTTATCTCTTTTTTTAATTTTATTTTTTGACTTATGCATAATAGTATATATTTACAGGGTATGTGTGATATTTTGATAAGTGCATACAATGTGTAATGATCAAATCAGTGTACTAGGATATCCATCACCTTGAGTATTTATCATTTCTTTGTGTTGGGAACATTTCAAATCTTTTTTTCTAGCTGTTTTGAAATACTCAATTCTTGAATCAATCATTCATTTCAGAGATAATGTATTGACTTCCTATTTTCATGGGTGAGTTCAGTTCTATTAATGACCTCCTTCCTGTCCCTCCTACCACTCTCCCAATTTATTTACATAAGAGTATTTTATTAAATCAATATTCATGCTGAATGCAATGGCTCATACCTGTAAATCCCAGCACTATGGGAGGCTGAGGTGGGAGGATCATTTGAGGTCAGGAGTTCGAGACCAGCCTGGGCGACATAGCAAGACCCTGTCTCTACAAAAAATTCTTTAAAATTAGTGCACACCTATAGCCCCAACTACTCAAGAGGTTGAGGTGGGAAGATCACTTGAGCCCAAAAGTTCAAGGTTGCAGTGAACTACGATTGTGCCACTACACTCCAGCCTGGGTAACAGAGTAAGATTCTGTCTCTAAAAAATAAATAATCAATATCCAGTGTTTCATTATTATGACTGTGTAAACATTCATGCTGAGCCAAGTTTTTCAGTTTTTGTGAATATTTGTATTTTTTCTGAAATTAATAATTACCTCATATTTTATTTTTAGTTTTCTTTGCACTGATGGCTAAAACTTCTCACACTCTCTAACAGTTCTGTTAAATTTCTCTCAATGCAGTGTAGTCTATCAGTTCCACTTTTTGCTACATGTGCTCTTCTTGGAGACTTCCATGACCTGATGGAATGCAGACTAGTTGGCGACCAGCAGTTGTCATGGGACTTAACTACTGTCTTGGAATTTTTCTTACTTCTTTTTTTTGAGTTGGAGTCTCACTCTGTCACCCAGACTGGAGTGCAGTGGCCACTCCCGGCCACCCCAGCCTCGACCTGCTGGGCTCCGGCGATCCTTCCGCCTCAGCCTTTCGAGTAGCCGGAATTACAGACATGTGCTACCACACCCGGCTGATTTTTTTATTTATTGTAGAGATGAGGTCTCGCAGCCCAGGCGGGTCTCAAACCCGCGGGCTCAGGCAATCCACTCACCTCAGCCTCCCAAAGGCGCGGGATTACAGGCTGAGCCACCGAGCCCGGCTTTTTCTTACTTCTTATCTTAGATTCACTATTGACTGGACATTACTTCTTTCTTTTTCTCGGATTACTTTCATGTTTTGGTGGAGCTCAAATTCTAATCACTTTTTTGGAAAAGGATACTTGTAAAATATATTTCTCCTTTAGTTCACTTGTCTGAAAATAACTTTATTCAACCATTATCATCATGATGCTTTAATTGATCATTTGACCTCACATAAAATTCAAGACTGAAAATTATCTCACTCACAATTTTGAAGGCATTCTTCCATTGTCTTTAGTTTCCAGTACTGCTGTTCAGAAGCCATTTTCGTTCCCAGTAGTCTGAAGTTTCCACAGTATTATGCTTTGAGTACGTCTTCTCATTCATTATACCAAACAATTCATGAGATGTTTTACTCTGGAAACTCAGTTCTGAGAAACTTCAATTATTCTTACATGATTAATAATTTCCTCTGATCTCTTTTTTGAAATGCTTATTAATCTGTTAGAGGGACACTGAACTGATTCTCTAATTTTTTTCTTTTGTCTCATTGTCTCTCTCTTTATCTTCTTGTTCTTCCCAGAAGAAATTCTCAACTTTACCTTTTAACCTTTTTACTGATTTTTAAATTTTTGCTCACATTTTTAATACCTAAGCTCTTATTCTGTTTCTTTTCATAATACTTTTTCTAAAGAGATCTTTGATGATATTAACAACTTGGCACCTTCACCTTTCATTGTCTTTGTTTCCTTGGGGTTTGTTTATTCCGTTTGTTTTGTACAGTTTTTTCTCTTTAACTGAGAAGCTTTCCTCACATGTTTGTTAATGTTTAGCTCTCTATCCAAAATAAGAGTAAGCTGTTAAGCTGATTGAAAGCTCTGTGATCAGCCAGGTGCAGCAGCTCACGCCTCTAATCCCAGCATTTTGGGAGGCAGAGGTGAAAGGATTGCGTGAGCCCAGGGGTTCGAGACCAGCCTGGGCAACTTGGTGAGACCTCATCTCTACAATTAAAAAAAAAAAATTGCTGGGCATGGTGGTGCATGCCTGTAGTTCCAGCTACTTGGAAGGCCGAGGCAGAAGGATCACCTGAGCCCAGCAGGTCGAGGCGGTGGTGACTGTGAGCATGCCACTGCACTCCAACCTGGGAAACAGAATGAGACTCAAACTCAAAAAAAAAAAACGAAAGCTCTGTGATCACGGGTGAGACTGACTTGTGACCTTCTCTGTAAGGCAGTATCTTTGTGTCTTTGCTGGGACTGTTCAGTTTTTCCAAAGAAGACCCTCCAGCCTCCTGACTGAAGTACATAGGCATAAGACCATCTGTAGTGATTTTGGAACTAGATGAGGGAAGGGATTTCATTATCCAGAGTAATCCTCTATTTTTAGTTTCTGCCCTTCCCTGTGCCCAATGTTCCTGAGTTCTGAATCCCTCAGGATTAAACTCTTCAGTCTCTCATTGAAGTGGAGAAAGGAATAGTTGCCTGATTGCATTGAGAAGAAATCGTTCAGTAACCATGTTCCATCTCTACCTCATCGCTACCTCCCTGTTACCCTCTGTTCCTGCGTGCTTCAGGGAATAATCAGAAAGTCTGCTGGCCTCACTTCTAGGTGTGACCTTCTCTCCCTCTGTGAAGCCTTGCCTCCATCTTCTTTCTGCTTCCACATACTCTGACGTCTCCCCATTTCATAAAGGTGGAATTTTAAAAATCCGTTTCTTCTTGGATTAGAGTGAGAGACAGAGGGAGAAGAAGTATCTTTACACCGCCATCTTAAAATCAGTCTAGTGGCCGGGCTCGGTGACTCAGCTTATAATCCCAGCACTTTGGGAGGCCGAGGTGAGTAGATTGCCTGAGCCCGTGGGTTCGAGACCAGCCCCAGCAACTCGGCGAGACCTCGTCTCTACAATAAATCAAAGATTAGCCAGGCGTGGTAGCGCATGTCTGTAGTTCCGGCTACTTGGAAGGCTGAGGCAGAAGGCTCACCAGAGCCAGCAGCAATGCTGGGGTGGTTGTGAACGTGCTACTGCACTCCAGCCTGGGCGAAAGGGTGAGACTCCAACTCAACAACAAAAAAAATCAGTCTAGTAGTAGCTCTTGTTGTAGCACATATATTCTAGATGAGTGTGAAAGAATAACTTCAAACAACTTTTGTCATGTGGATTTTCTGAACCACTGAAACACCACTATATACTTAAAGATATGTACTTGAGTAGATGTGGGTTTAAAGGCTGACTTCTTGGGCTCATGATTATCTCAGAGGTCAATTCGGGGTATGGACTGACCTCAAGGCTATGGAAATTCCCTGATTTGGGAGTGTGAGGAGGCTAATGGCACTCCTATTTTCCCTGTCTGAGTTTGAAATCAATTAAAAGGAGTCAGGCAGATAAAGACCAAAATATCAATTTTATTACTGATTGATGCTGTATGGATGTGGCTTGGGTGTGTAACAGCAGGCTTCCTAATTCAAGGCTACACTAGCACCAGGTCACCATCCCAATTCCAACCACAACTTCTTTGGGAATTCTCCTGGAACTGCTAGGGATCAGTTTCAATTTGCCCTCCTCTTAAAGGCTCTGAAGTGAGTCCGAATCATACACTAATTAAATCAACTCCTAGACAACACTGAGCCCAAAGCTGAAAATTCATCCCCTATCCTTCTCTCTCTCTCTCTCTCTCTCTCTCTCTCTCTCTCTCTCTCTCTCTCTCTTTCTTTTTTAGAAATGGAGTCTTGCTCTGTCACTCAGGCTGGAGCATGGTGATGCAATTATTGTTTACTGTAACCTTGAACTTCTGGGCTCAAGCAGTCCTCTGACCTCAGCCTCCCAAGTGCCTGGGACTACAGGTGCATGCCATCATGTGCAGCTATTTTTTTTGATGTTTTGTAGAGCTGGCGATCTTAAACTCCAGTCCTCAAGTGATCCTCCCTCTTCAGCCTCCCAAAGCACCAGGAGTACAGGCGTGACCCACTATGCCTGGCCCCCTGTTCTTTTTTCCATCTCACAGTATTTCTAGGCGTCCCAACCAGTATAGCTCATTAGGCATCCGGAAAATGAGATTAAATAACAATATTAACATGTTTCAGTAGCACCACCTGTAAAGACTTGTTCCAAACATTGAATATATATTCTCTCCCCATGAATGAAGTTCCTGGGGAAAAATTAAAGTCCTAGTAAATCCTTTTGCAAGTTAAAGTTCCAAGAGAGTGTATTACTTCTTAAGTGATCAATTCCTATCCATTGTCTTTGATTAGTCTCAGCCAGTCTCCAGTGCCTGTCTGGAATCAGAATTCCCTCAGCAGCTGCAGCCCAGACTGGCCGTCCTTGTCACATATGTGGCTCTCTCAGCGCCTCAGGAGCCATGTTAGTTCTGTGCCAAGTCCCTCATGAGTTTCACTGTTAAAAAAAATTCAGGCCAGGGGCAGTGGCTCAGCCTGTAATCTCAGCACTTTTGGAGGCCGAGGCGAAAAGATTGCCTGAGCCCTAGGGTTCGAGAACAGCCTGGGCAACTTGGTGAGACCTCGTCTCTACAATAAATCACAAAAACTAGCTGGGCACAGTGGCATGCATCTGTAATTCCAACTACTTGAAGGCTGAGGTGGAAGGATTGCCTGAACCCAGCAGGTTGAGGCTGCAGTGGCCCTGAGTGTGCCACTGCACTCCAGCCAGGATGACAGAGTGAGACTCCAACTAAAAAAAAAAAAGAGAGAATCCAAAGAATTAATATGACATGCAAGATTATCACAACATTGGCTCCATACCCATTTAAATCAGCAAACAAATATTAAACAACATCCTTAGAGGGGCTATCCCAGGCAAAATTATGTTCCCCGAACCTGGAGCTTACTGTTCCCAAAGACCACAACAGGTGCATAATATGTGCATCAGAGTAAAAGAAGGTGAATGGAGAAAAATCATCATCTCAGATTCTATAAGATAGTTATTTACTGTCAAATTATAATCAGAAGTTTGCTTGATGAGCTCAGAGTCAGAACAAAGGGAATTCATTTTCCATAAATATGATTCCAGCGTTTGACATCATCAGGCTGCGACCTTATCTACCAAAGCTATATCTGTTAGATCAGCCTGACGAGCTACATCTGTTGAGTCAGGCTGACAAGGTCCCTTCTGGGAACATCTATTGATTTGACTTGACCTGGTAGGTAGCTGGGAGGATCCTTTCTAACACTGAGAATCTGAGAGTCGCTTGCCTTTCTGCAATTTAAGAAGGAATAGAATTGCCACTACTGCTTCCACTTGTACTCAAGGAGGTTTCAGAGCCTGGCGCCTTCTGAGACCTGATAGAGCAGAGCTGCTAAGCAAGCGACAGCAACCGTTTTGCCATCTGGCCTCTCTGATATCAGACACCTCCCCAGCTAGGGGAAGTTAGAGTCAGTGTTTAAGTAGGTATGACTCTCCACAGTTCTGGTGTCATGGACTACTGCTGAGAAATGCATTTCATTGTGTCTCACTGAAAGAGAGCTAGCTACACAGGACCAGTAGAGATTAAGGTCTATCTTGCTCAGAATAATTTGGTTTTGTTCTTTCTTCGGGGAAAGTAATAATAACAGGGAAGTTAGAGGGCTGTATGAATGGGGACCGAGCACTGACCGGCCATTGGCTCTCTTCCTGTAGGATTCTCAACAAGCAGCAGAAGTACCTTTGACGACTCTTGTGAACTTTGTGGACATTACCCAGAAGCCAGAGCCTCCGAGGGGCCAACCCAGAATGGACTGGAAATTGCCATTCGACTTCTTCTTTCCCTTCAAGGTGGCATTCAGCAGAGGAGTAGAGTCTCAGAGGGGCTCAGTCTCTCCCCTCCTTACCCTGTGCCTCTTGCTACTTGGAGTTCTCCACCTAGAAACTAAGTGAAGAAAAGAGAATAATTCAATTTCAGTCTTCCCTATGGGAAGCTCCACAGAGGCCTACTTATCTTGGCTAGCTAGATCCTCCGCTGATAACGACCAGAGGCTAACAGAGGACCCACCTGAAGGAATCTTTGTACCTGAAAGAAGGCATTCTAGAAAAGCGATACATGTCTTTTATTCATCATAGCTCTCTGCTTAGGGCTCTGCTGGCCACCAGGTACACGTTAGGTTCTCTGCATCTCAAGCTGGGAAGGCAAAGAGGCTTCCTCCAGCCCTTCTGATGGTGTCATGCCTAGCTAAAGGTTTGCAAGAGCCCTGCAGAGGAACACCCTCCTGCTGTCACCCAGAGTGAACTCAGGAAGAGCTGCTCTCTGGACTTTGGAGAAGCTGACTGTTCAGGATGGAAAACTGCTGGCTGGCTATATATTCTGTCTGGCTCCCATGCCAAAGTCTGACCACACCCTTTGCCCAAGCATGAGTGGGGAAAGCAATTCTTTCTGCTCAATTTCCAAAATGCGTGGGGAATCTCAGCTTCCTTTTCTACTAGCGAATGACCCCTACCATTTACCTCTGTTCTTCCTTTCCCTCCTTTGTGGTGAAGAGAAATAAAACAGAGTTTTGCTCTACTAATTCCAGCCGCATGGCAGAAGTTAACTGGCCTGTGATCTACCTCCTGATTATTTTTCTGTGTATGTGAGGTTTCGTTTTTGTTTGAGTTGGGGTCTCATTGTCGCCCAGGCTGGATTCCAGTGGCACCATCACAATTCACCACAGCCTCAACCTCTTGGGCTCAGGTGATCCTTCACCTCAGCTTCCTGAGTAGCTGGGATCACAGGCACATGCCACCATGCCTAGCTAATATAAGGTCTTGCTATGTTGCCCAGGCTATATGTAAGGTTGGAAAAAAAAACGTTCACATATACTGCAATAGCATTTAAATCAAGGGACTTGGGTTCTTTTCATCGGAGATACACTCTGAGGACCTCAATTTTGTGGCTCTGACATTAGTAGTGAATTCAGTATACACTTTTTTTTTTTTTTTTTTAGCATAAGGCAGTGAGAGCTTACAAAAGGCCCTGTCTGACTGACCAATTCAGAGATTTTAGTTTGTAGAGAAAACTGCTTAGAAAGGTAATTTTTGGCGAGGTGCGGTAGCTCAGTTTGTAATCTCAGCACTTTGGGAGGCCAAGGCAAGAGGATTGCTTGAGCCCAGGAGTTTGAGACCAGCCTGGGCAACCTGGTGAGACCTCGTCTCTACAGTAAGTCACAAAAATTAGCCAGGTGTGGTGGCATGCATCTGTAGTTTCAGCTACTTGGAAGGATCGCCTAAGCTCAGCAGGTCGAGGCTGTGGCGGCCATGAGCGTGCCACTGCACTCCAGCCTGGGTGACAGAGTGAGACTCCAACTCAAAAAAAAGAAAGAAAGGTAATTTTCTGTTGTCATTCTTGAGTAGAGAGGAATTGATTGCAATTGTGATAGAAATCTTGGAGAGCGTACAGAGTTTCAGTCCTAGAGCGACATTATGCTAGCCTTGTCATGTGGGCTAAGTTTTTGATGGAAGATGTGACAGATCTACTTGTTTTAAACATTAAATCCTTTTACAAAGAATGGAATATAAAGAATAGAATGTAACGGAATAACTCTGGTGAGGCTCTTTGTGAAGCAGGGAGTTGTAAGGTCAGCCCCTCAGTGACCCAGTCGTCTAGTGGAAGAAGACTGAGGTGTGGCACAGGAGATAAGTTTGTTCACAGAATCAGGCGGTGTGGCCTGGATGGGCGAGGGCCAAGCTTGGGAAGTGGTGAGATGGGAACTGACATGGCAGGACAGGTGGGACTGGCAGAGTATGTAGGCAGGAGGAGGTGACCCCAGGAGCCTAGAACAACCTGAATGGAGGCCCAGGGGTTCGCGTGGGCCAGAGGGTTGAGAGGCCCAAGTGACTGTGGTAGAAACACTGAGTGGGCAAAACCGCTAAGGTAAGCAGGCTGGCAGCTCATGTGGTGACCTGAATGGTGGCCAGAGAGGATTGGGAGATGGTTTTTCTCCACAGCAGATGAATGCTCTGAAATTAAAATTGTCTTTTAATAAAGCATATGCTTAGTTAAAATAAATCCTGCCTCATAAACAGAAAAATGCTCAGAAAAACACCGTCTCTGATTTGCCATTTTGTCCTCTTCCACAGTGCCTGGAAAGCAACCAACTTCCCTGGAAGGAACTTCATAGCAGTTGTTGTTAAGCTACAGGAAATACTTCTCTGTCAGGAGATCACACAAGGGGGTCAGGAGCTGGGAAGCTGATGGCACAGTTCCCACCAGGGTCCATGACATCGACGTTATTTAAGTCAGAACCTTGCCTCCAAGGAGACCTGCAGTAAAACTGACCACAGAGCCCTCAGAGTATTTAGGCTTTCCGGGTTTGGGCTTCTTTTTTTTTTTTTGCTTTGTTTTCTTTTTCTTTTTTTTTTTTTGAGTTGGAGTCTCACTCTGTCACCCAGACTGGAGTGCAGTGGCCGCTCCCAGCCATCGCAGCCTCGACCTGCTGGGCTCCGGCGATCCTTCTGCCTCAGCCTTCTGAGTAGCCGGAATTACAGGCATGTGCTACCATGCCCGGCTGATTTTTTTGATTTATTGTAGAGATGAGGTCTTGCTGCCCAGGCGGGTCTCGAACCCGCAGGCTCAGGCAATCTACTCACCTCAGCCTCCCAAAGGCGTGGGATTACAGGCTGAGCCACTGAGCCCGGCTTGTTTTTTGTTTTCTTTCAAAATATTTTTTTTATAAACAATATTTTTATTGTGATATTGTGGGGTGCAGTTAAGGGTTAGGTATACAAACATGCTTTGTTCAGGCACCCTTGTTGATAAGAGGTGTCTCCCCATGGGTTTGGGCTTCTTAAAGAGAATTGTGTGACAACTCATCCTGGGTGATGAAAAAGCAGCCATCCGATCCACTCCCAACACACTACGAGTCCTCTTCAGAATCTGGTCCCTCTACGCCTCTGTTCAGATCCTTATTCTCATGCCCAAGTGCTATGAAACCGTTCGGTGCCTTTAAAAATGTTGTGTATGGTATAATTCACGTACCATAAAATTCACCCTGTGCAATTCAGAGATTTGAAGTTCGCTCACAGAGTCATGCACCCATCACCAGGACATTTTCATCTTCCTAAAAGAAACCTTGTAACCAATACAGTCACGTCTCATTTCTCCCCCTCCATTCCTAGCAGTCATGAATATCATGTGTCCGTAGATGTGCCTGTTCTGAACTTCTCATATAAGTGGACTCATATAATAAGTAGCCTTTTGCGTCTGACTCCTTTCAGTTGGCATTATATTTTCAACAGTCATCTATGTTGTAGAATGTATGAGTACTCTGTCCTTCCACGTGGGGTGGCTCATGCCTGTAATCCCAGCACTTTGAGAAGCCAAGGCGGGAGACTCACTTGAGGCCAGGGGTTCAAAACCAGTCTGGACAACATAACAAGAACTTGTCTCTACAAAAATAGTTTAAAAGTAGTCTACTGCTTTTATAGCCAATAATATTCCATTATATGGAAAACCATATTTCATGTATCCATTTATCAGTTGATAGATAACCTTTTTGGCTAGTATATTTCTATTTTTTTTTGGCAAATATGAAGAATGCCACTATAAACATTCATGAAAGTTTTTGTGTGGTCATGTGTTTTTATTTCTCTTGGGTATACATATAGGAGTGAAATTGCTGGGTCATATGGTAACCTAGGTCTGACTTACTGAGAAACTGCCACACTGCTTTCCAAAGTGACTGTACCAGTTTACAGTTCCACCAGCAGTGTATGAGGGTTCCAGTTTCTCCACATCCTGGCCCACATTTGTTACTGTCCTTTCTTATTTTACCCATCCCAATGGGTGTGAAGTGGTATGTCATTATGATCATTGTGCTTTTTAAACTGTAGCAGAAAGAGATCTTACACCAGAAATCAGCACGTCTGCTCTTCCAAAGCAGGAAGAACGCTTCTTTTCTGCGTCTCAAAGTAACCTTCTGAGGTGCTTTTTTTGTTTTGAGTTGGAGTCTCACTCTGTCGCCCAGACTGGAGTGCAGTGGCCACTCCCGGCCACAGCAGCCTCAACCTGCTGGGCTCTGGCGATCCTTCCGCCTCAGCCTTCCGAGTAGCCGGAATTACAGGCATGCGCCACCACGCCCAGCTGATTTTTTGATTTATTGTAGAGATGAGGTCTCGCTGCCCAGGCGGGTCTCGAACCCGCGGGCTCAGGCAATCCACTCACCTCAGCCTCCCAAAGGCGTGGGATTACAGGCTGAGCCACCGAGCCTGGCTTGAGGTGCTTTTTAAAAATACAGATTCCTGAGCCCTACCCCTAGAGAATCACTGGTGGAAGGGGCGGGGAGACCTGAGAAGTGGGGGCTCCAAGAATCTGTAAGTTTTTAAGCTTTCCTGGTGCTTCTGGTATGAAGCTTGGTTTATGAAACTATGTGATGTTGCATAGTGTGACTGGAACTGATTTCATTTGTGTCCAGTCATTGTCAACTCATGACTATGTCCACCTTTTCCCTGAGAATTTCCATCATTCAGAGCTTTCAAAGGGGGTGCCCAGCCTCTGTGTTTCCTTGATGTGCGTGACCCTCTTCTCCCTGCCACAACCAACCGGACCAACGATGGAGTCCTGAGCCAAGCTAGGCCAGTAAGATTTTCTCTCCCATGAATTTGGAATTGAGACCAAGACTTGAAGGTAGTTGGGAGTGGGAACTAACTGGAAGGATATTTTTATAGCTGAGGAAGCCATGTTCCACCAAATGTTCACTAATGGAAAGTCTGTCAAATTTGGGAGGGGCGAAGCACGGAAGGAAACAAACAGATGGACAAGAAGTGTAAACAATAGATTCAGAGATGGAGGACTGTCTTGGTTACCAACTTTTCAGGTTCTTATCCCTGCCCCTAGTGAGACCCAACTTTACCTCTTGCCCTTGAAGACTGTAAGTTGCTCCTTCTAGTAAATTGCCTTGTTTTAATGAGTTTCTGTTCTTTATAATTAAACAACTTGACACTACAATAACATAAGCCGCATCTAAAGAAGCAACCCTCGATCCTGCATGCTTCTCTTCCTTTACTTTTTTCTCTTTCAAGACAGGGTCTCACTCTGTCACCCAGGCTAGAGTGCAGTGGCACAATCATGGCTCACTGCAGCCTCGAGTTCCTAGGCTCAAGTGATCCTCCCACCTCAGCCTCCCAAGTAGTTGGGACTATTGGAGCATACCACCACACCCAGCAAATTTTTTATTTTTTATTTTTTTTGTAGAGACAGGGTCTCACTGTGTTGTCCAGGTTAGTTTCAAACTGCTGGCCTCAAGCAATCTTCCAGCTACAGCCTCCGAAAGTGCCAGGATTACAGGCATAAGCCACTATGCCAACCCCAACCCTGCATTCTTATAGATTAACCCTAAATGTTCTTCTTCCTATGTGACTTTCTGGTTATGACCAACCTTGTTTCCATTGGCTGGGACAAAAATCAAATCCCTCCAGTGGAAAAAAAAAAAGAAAAAAGTAGGAAAAATATCATCGATGAATTACTTTCTTAACTTCTGTGAAGGGACAAACTCGTTCATGTGTCCGGCATTTGACCTGTTCTAATCCATAGACACATGTCCCACCCTTTTCTCCTTGGTGGAATAGAATATGAGTAGTAAAATCTAGTGGTAAAAATAGCAGTAATAAATAAAATAGTAAATGTTTGTATAATAAAAAATTTTTCATAGTTGATACTCTCAACAATGCTTGGGATGGACAAGGCTGCTTTACTAACCCTGTTTTTTATTTGAGGAAATGAAACCAAAAGTAATGACCCTTATTTCCTTATCAAATATTTACTGAATATCTCTTATGTTCTAAAAATATACTTCCCTGCTATCAGGACCTTATATTCTAGCACGAAAACTAGGTGAGCAATGACGACAGGTGATGTGTGGGTTAAGAGAAGACCAAGAACAGATCTTCTAAAGTGGAGAATAGGCCAGGTGCAGGGGCTCACACCTTTAATCCCCGCACGTGGGAGGCCAAGATGAGAGGATCACTTGACCCCAAGAGCTTAAGACCAGCCTGGGCAACACAGACCTCATCTCTACCAAAAAAATAAAAAAATTAGCCAAGCATGGTGGCACGCACCCGAAGTCCCAGCTCCTTGGGATGCTGAGGCAGGAGGATTGTTTGAGCCCAGAAGGTCGAGGCTGCGTTGAGCCATGATTGCACGATTGTACTCCAGCCCAGGACAGAGCAAGACCCCAATTCTAAATAAATAAATAGTGGAGAAGGTCCGTGTCCCTTGGCTCTAGCTATACCCACAGTTACCAATTTTGTTCTAAGTACATGATGAGAATCTTAAAAGCTGAGGTACCAGATGTAATTTTGTTTCTTCCACCTTACTTCAAACTCAAAATGCTCCAGATTCAACACATTCCATATTCTCATCCTTCACCCAGAAGAACTACTACCTCATGGATGTGCCGCCTCTTGGCATCGCAGCATCATGAGATTCCAAATCTCTGCCTGTCTTCTCTCACCTCCCACTTTCGAGTCTTAAGTACCCTCTGCTCTCCCTTCCTTTGGTCGCCCATGGCTCTGGTGGAGCCTTTTATCAGCCACCATTTCTTACCTGAGCCTTCACAATAGACTCATCAACCTCCCGGCTTCTCCCCTTTCTTCACTGATTTCTGACACAAAGTTCTGATCATACCATTTCAGTACTTTAAACATCATAATATTCAAAATCTTGAGCACAGCACAGATGATCGTTTGGCAAGATGGGCTCTCAGCCAGGCCTCTCTCCTGTTGTGCCCCATGTGCAGCCTGTTCTTACAGGGGGTCTCTTGCCTCTGCATATTTCATTCCCTCTTCCTCAAAAGATCCTGCTCTGGCCAAGTGGGGAGTCACCAGCAGGTCGAGTCTGCGGTGACCATAAGTGTGCCACTTTGTACTCCAGCCTGGGTGACGGAGTGAGACTCTGACTCAAAAGAAAAAAAAAAAGATCCTGTTCCCCTCTCCTCTCTAGGTGAAGTACTACTGGTACTTCACAGCATAACTTGAATGACCACTCTCTCTCTTTTTTTTTTTTTTTGAGTCAGAGTCTCACTCCTTCACCTAGGCTGGAGTGCAGTGGCACACTCATGGCCACTGCAGTCTCGACCTGCTGGGCTCAGGCGATCCTTCTGCCTCAGCCTTCCAAGTAGCCATAACTACAGGCCTGTGCCACCACGCCTGGCTAATTTTTTGATGTATTGTAGAGATGACGTCTTGCCAAGTTGCCCAGGCTGGTCTTGAACCTGCGGGCTCAGGCAAGCCTCTCATCTCTCTTGTCTTGGCCTCCCAAAGTGTTGGGATTACAGGCTAAGCCACCACACCTGGCCGACCACTCTCTTTTTAAAGCCACCCCTGAGTGTCTGGGCACCCCGTTCTCATATTTTTCACACCATTTGTAGTTATTTGCTCTTATGTCTCTCTCTCTCCCACCAGGCTGTGAATTCTTCTTCCACACCTTAACACAAGCTCTTGGTCCATTTGTGTTGCTACAACAATGCTACAGACTTGGTAATGTATAAAGAACAGAACTTTATTTCTCACCGTTTGGGAGGCTTGGAAGTCCAAGACCAAGGAGGCTCCAGCATCTGGCGAGGCCCTTCTTGTTGTGCTCTTGCATGGCGGAAAGTGAAAGGGCAAGCCAGGGAAGAATGCTGTGTCCTCACGTGGCAGGAGTTCAGGAGAGCAGACAAGGGCAACCCACTCCCGGAATGGATTAATGCCTTTTTATAGCAGCTTAATCCATTCATGAGGGTGGAGCCCTCATGACCTACTCACCTCCCACTAGGCCACGCCTCCCAACACTCTGGCATTGGGGATTAAGTTTTCAGCACATGAGTGTTGGACCATTCAGACCATAGCAGTAGCCAATGTTTAATGAATGAGAAAATGAATAAATGGGCTCAACAGTGTTACCAGGGACTACAGGAGGGCAAACGCTTTCCTGTACCCAACTTCCAATCAAGTGTTTCCTTCCTACCCCCGGCATACCCAGCGCTGTGTGCCTATGCAGGATCGTGCCCTTTGAAGAAAGTACAGCAAGAAAAGAGGGAGAAAAATCTATGTTCTCGGTTTTTTTTTTTTTTCTTTTTCTTTTTAAGAAACAGGGTCAGGCGGGGCTCGGTAGCTCAGCCTGTAATCCCAGCACTTTGGGAGGCTGAGGCCAGTAGATTGCCTGGGCCCGCGGGTTCAAGTCCGGGCAACTTGTCAAGACCTCGTCTCTACAATAAATAAATAAATAATTACCCGGGCGTGGTAGTGCACACCTGGAGTTCCATCCACTTGGAAGGCTGAGGTGCAAGGATCACCAGAACCCACCAGGTCGACGCTGGGGTGGACGTGAGTGTGACACGGCACTTCAGCCTGGGTGACAGAGTGAGACTTTGACTCAAAAAAAAGAAAGAAAGAAAGAAACAGGGTCTCTGCTACCCCTTCCCAAATTTCTGGGCTCAAACTGTCCTCCTGCCTCAGTCTCCTGAGTACCTGAGTCCACAGTTAGGCACCACCGAGCCAGGCTTTTGTGTTCTCTCTTTCTCTCTCTCTCTCTCTCTCTCTTTTTTTTTTTTTGAGTAGGAGTCTCACTCTGTCTCCCAGGCTGGAGTGCAGTGGCATGCTCACGGCCTCCGCAGCCTCCAGCTTCTGGGCTAAGGCCATCCTTCCACCTCAGCCTTCCAAGTAGCTGGAACCACAGCCTCGCGCCACTACGCCGGGCTAATTTTTTTATTTATTGTAGAGACGAGGGCTCACCAAATTACTCAGGCTGGGCTCGAACCCGTGGGCTCAGGCCATCCTCTCGCCTCCACCTCCCAAAGTGCTGGGATCGCAGGCGTGGACCCCTGCGCCCGGCCTGGTGTTCTCTTTTTAAGGTTGAATCTTCTGCGTTCCCCTTTGGAATCGTTCCAACTGTCAGAGATTGCACAGACTATTTTAAAATGCAGTAAAGCTGTGAGTTGACCTGGGACCGCTGGGGAATTCCTCCCATCGCCTAGGGGACAAAGGATTGGACGGCAGCTCCCAAAACGTGGTTCCGTTTCAACTGCCCAAGTGTGCAAACGTGGGGCAGTGCATCCAACCCGTTTCCGAGGCGTGTTGGGATCAACGCTCACAAACGCACCTTAGGAAATACACAAGCGACCGTGGGTGCCGAGCGCCCTCGTACCCCTCCCTGGGAGGCCCGCCGGGGCGGCTCCCGACACGGGGG
>NW_007248653.1:413628-414676 GCF_000164805.1 Carlito syrichta | reverse complement strand
CGGGCATCCGCGAACCTCTCCCAACCGGGTTCCCGTTTGCCGAGTGGCGTCGGGGGTGATGGTGTCTCCGCGTCTGCCTCCCTTCCACGCATTCATCCCTACTCGCTACTTCATTCCTTTTCCTTGCTTTCCCCCTTCATGACCCGCTGCCCTCTACCAGGGTGAGGTTTACCTCCGGGGCTTGGTGTCTGAGTGTTGAGTATGGAGCCGTATATCGAGCATGTGTTCTGGGTGAAGCGTGTTGGGACTGACGTCTAGTTCTGTGTCCAAATCAGGGAGATGAGGGCTTTCTGTTTAGAACGTGCAGAAAGGTACATGAGACGTGTCCTGAGTCAAAACATGGCAACTTTGTTCAGCTGATGAAACAGTCTAGACACCCACGGGTGTGCACACACACCCTTTCCCTTTGCTCCTTGGGATCGGCTGTCTGCCTTTTGAAGTAATAAACTGATAGGGTGAACTGCCCATTGCAATCAGGAGACCTGGTTGCTACGTCGGTCTTCAACCTCTCACTCAAGGCTTTCAGTTACTCTTAGATCATAGAAGGATAAACAGTAAATATATCTGTGATTGTACCCATCAGTGAATATTAATTGAATTCTTTGTGACAGATCCGAAGGGGAAACAGAAAAAGATTGTAAGGCATCATTAGTGCCTACAAGACCAAAGGAGGAATACTGACATTTACCGACCATCTGTTGTACCAAGCACTTTGTGTGTGTTTTCTCATTTAATCTCTTGAGGTCCTTAGTGTTATTATCCCTGATGTACAGGTGAGGAAACGGAAGTCCCAGAAAGATTAAGGAACTCTCCAAAAGGCACACAGGTGGCAGGTACAGAGCTCGAATCCAGATCCATCCAGTTGCAGCATCCATGTTCCTCATTCTGTTTCCCATGTTGTCAGTGGGGTGTGTATAATCCATCTGGGAAAAGCAGCAGGAACACCCGAGCCAGTTAAAAACTGACCTGTGGAAGCCGGGCTCCGTGGCTCAGCCTGTAATCCCACGCCTTTGGGAGTCTGAGGTGAGTGGATTGCCTGAGCCCGCGG
>NW_007248653.1:354417-413606 GCF_000164805.1 Carlito syrichta | reverse complement strand
GGAGCCCAGCAGGTCGAGGCTGCGGTGGCCGGTAGCGGCCACTGCACTCCAGTCTGGGCGGCAGAGTGAGACTCCGACTCAAAAAACAAAAAACAAAAAAAAACTGACCTGTGGGAAGGAACATATCCCACCTTGAAGACTAGAGTTGCGGGGAAGGTTTCATGAAGGAGTGGAACCGGAATTTTGTGTCACCTTTTACCCTTTGGCTCTTCTGTTGGTATTTTGGAGAATTATGTATAAATAATTGTTTAGCAGCTATTAGTGAAGGAATTTATGTAAGCAGCAAACACGTACCATGGGCTAAAATCTTACTTCAGTGTTATTCGAAAACCGAAGTCAACAGAGATGGCACTTAAATCTTTCTGTTTCCTCCTAGATGCTGTGTGTTTCACAACAGATATATCCTACCAGTCGCTTCTCTCCCATTTCTGTGCCTTTGTGCTGTATAAATTGGGGAGCAATACACACCATTCCTTATTTTTTCTTCACTTCGGGGCTAAATGCTCGTCTTTGGGGGCACATTTAAGAGGGCAGGGATTCATCCACCCGTCCATAGAGCAAACAAGCAAAGAAGGCGAAGAATTTTTCTTATCTTGTGAAAGAAGCAGTGTCCCTGTAGCATAATAAGGGCTGCAGTTATGAATGGCTTGTTCTCTGTGTGCATGTAGGAAGGAGTCCCCTACTTTTTTGTGAAATAAATTGTTCTTTGTCTAATCTAAGGCCTCAAGTTTGACCACCATGTTCTCAACTCGAAAATTCCTAGCCATGTACTCATTCTCTGCAGAATGTGCCCGTGGTCATTTAAAATGTTGGCCAATTGCAGACCTTGCCACCTCCTCCCAGGGATGCAAGAGTTACTGTATAATCCTGCGGGTAGCAGGAAGGAGGACATGGCAGCAGCTCTGGCCTTTCCTCACACGTCTCATGGCTGGCAAGGATTGAGCTGACGTTTCAAATATGTGGCTTCCAGGTTCTGTTGGGCGGTGGTAGTAGGAAGGTGGAGGTGGTTGCTTTAGGATGTTGGATCTGTTATTAATCTTGAGACCCCAGTGATATGGGAATTGTGTGCAAATTTAATATACCCCTCAAAAAAAGGATTTTTTTGTCATTCAAAATATTTATAACCCTGAATTTCTATTTGCATGAAAATGAAGGCGTTCCCAGGAAAGGAAGGACTAGGGGCGAGACACATTCTTTCTCTCTCTTCTATAATACAGAGGAGGTAGGAGTTTCCCTAATACGGAGGCATTTGGAGCAAGAGGATCAAGTTTTCACTGAGAGAGTAAAGGGAAGCAGAGGAAAATAAAATGAATTGTTCAATTTTTTCATTATTCTCTTTTTAAAAAAACGCATTCTGCAGGTACTTGGACCAGTGACCACGTCTCAGCATGTTGAGTCAAGTTTACTGGGGTGGGTTCCAGCCCTTAAAGCAACGTCTTCTGCCCTGGGTCCAGTGCATAGCTATCTCCAGATCTGGTAGGTACCCTAGGAAACTTACAAGCATGTGGGGAGTTCAGTAGTCAAAGTGTGTTTCAAACAAGGTGTTAAGGAGAGAAAAAAATGTAATTGACAGAATGGGACAAAAGCAGAGAGGCAACTTGCTGGTGAGATGTTCTGTGTTTGTTGATAAAGTGTTCCCTGTATTCATTAACTCCCAGATGTTTACAGATTACTTTTGTTCATGACTTTTGTTTATAGTTAAGTCCTTGATTTTGAGATAATGAGATAAGTACAGATTCACTTGCAGATGTAAGAAATAATATGAGAGGTCTTGCATACCCTTTACCCAATTTCACCCAGTATCTCAACCAGGATATTGACATTGATACACTCAGGATCCAGAAGCTTTCAATCACCACAGTATCTTTCATATTTCTGTTTCATAGCCCCGTCCCTCTTCCCCTTTCCTAGCCCCTGGCCACCACTAAACTGGTCTACATTTGTAAAATTTTGTAATTTCAGGAATTTTATGTAAATGGAGTCATACAATATGTGACCTTTCGGGGATTTTTCTTTTTCTTTTTTCTCAGCACAATTTTCTGGAGATTCTCCCAGTTGCTGTTTGTATCTGTTGTAACAGTTGACTCCTTTTTATTAGTGACTGGTATTAATGGTATGGGGTATGCAGTTGGTGTAATCATTCACCCATTGAAGAACATCTGGGTTGTTTCCATATTTTGGCTATTATGAATTAGATGGCTATGAATATTCATGTACAGGATTTAGTGTGAACATAGTTTTCATTACTCTTGGATAATTGCCCAAGAGTATGGTTGTTGGGTCAGATGGTGGTTGCATGTTTAGTTTTATAAGTAATTGCCAAACTGTTTTTGCTAGGCACCTATACCGTTTTGCATTCCCACCAGCACTGTATGCCTGCTCCACTTTCTCTGCATCTTCACTAGTATTTGCTGATGTCACTCTTTTTCACTTTAGCCGTTCTGATAGGTGTGTGGTGATAACATGTTGGGCTTTAACTTGCTTTTCCTAATGCCTGGTGATGTCGGACATCTCTTCATGTGCTTGTTTGCCATCTGTATAACCTCTTCCGTGAAATGTCTATTCATGTCTTTAGCTCGTTTTTAACTGGAAAGTTTTTTACTGTTGGATTTTGAGAATTCTTTCTATCTTCCTGTCTCACTCTGGTTTTTGTTTTGTTTTGTTTTGTTTTTTGCTATAAAGGAATACTTAAGGCTGGAGTCACTTATAAAGAAAAGAGGTTTCTCTGGCTCACAGTCTTGCATATACAAGAAGTATGGCACCAGTGGAGGGGGGAAAAGATTGGGAGAACCAAAAAATCACCTTTTGGGTACAGTGTGCACAGATGGGGGTGGTGGGTACACTTAAAGCCCAGACCAAAACTATTTGTATCCCCTAAAGCTATTGAAAGTAATGAATGAATGAATGCTTGTAGCATGACACCAGCATCTACTTCTAGCAAGGGCCTCAGGCTGCTTCCACTCCTGGCGTGTAGATCATATAGCGAGATGATGTGGGGAGGCTCTTTTTAACAGCCAGTTCTCGAGGGAACCAAGAGTGAGAACTCCCTCGCTCCCTGGAGAATGGCATCAGGTTGTTCCTGTGGGATGCACCCCATGATCCAAACACCTCCCATCAGCCCTCACCTCCGAATCTGGAGATTAAGTTTCAACATGATGCTTGACATGCCAAGCAAGCCATATGCAAGCCATCACACTTCCAGGTATCAGCCCTTTGTTGGATATGTAGTTTGTAAATATTTTCTTCGAGTTTGTTCTTTCATTCTCTTCATGTGGTCTTTTACATTGGAAAATTTTTTATTTTGGTGAGATCCAGTTGATTGGTTTTTCTTTTTATGAATTGTACTTTCGGGGTCAAATCTAAGAACTCTTTGCATAGCCCTGGATTCTGAACATTTTCTCTTTATGTTTTTTCCTAAAAGTTTGGTTGTTTTACATTTAAGTCCATGATCCACTTTTTTTTATAAGTGTGTGGTTTAGGTCGAGGTCCATCTTTTTGCCTATGGATACCAGTTGTTCCAGCATCATTTGTTGAAAGGCTGCTGATGTTGTCAAGACTGACTCCTTGATATCACCTGAATCCTATCAGTAGTTCCAAGCTTCACTGAAAGATGACTTGCTTATCAACCAGTCAAGCTTATCATCCAGAAAAGGCTCTTTCCCATTTGTGTAAAGAAGAGTGAAAGGATTAAAAGTTCAGGATCTGAAACCTGGCTCCCTGGGTTTGATAAGCTCTGCTGCTTACTAACTTAAAAAACAGCCACCTATTGAGGTCACAATTCTGTGGGTTGGCATTTTGGACTGGGCTCAGCTGCACAGTGGTTCTGTGTCTCGGATTGACTCAGGCTGACTGACAGCAGGGGCCTCTGCTGGGATGATAGATCACGTGTCTCCCATGTGGCCTCTCCTCTCCCAGCAGGCTGTTCATGGCTTCCTCACTTGATGCTCCCAGCGTTCTCAGAACCCCAAGCATGGAAGCTGCAAGGCCTCTTGAGACGTAAGCTCCGAACTTATGCAGTGTTTCTTCTGCCACATTATTTTGGTCCAAGCTAGTCACAGGACCAGCTTAGACTTAGGGAGTTAGAAAAGTCGACTCTACCTCTTGAGGGAGAAGCTGCAAAGTATTGTGACCATTTTTGTGTTTGGGTAATGTTGGTAAGTTACTTAGTTTCCCTAGGCCTCAGTCTCCTTATTTATAAAATGGGAATCTTCATAACAACTAATAATAATACCTAACTCATGAAACTTAACTCATGAGAATTCAGGAAGAAGATGATGATAGGTCTGAATGTGGAAAAGTTCAAACAGCTTTTCCTCTGCTCTCACTCCATAATAACAGTCAACACAGAAGGCTTCTGTGACCAAAGCAGGCAGTCAGTTCTGCAGCAGATGTCAGCTGGGTGTCCTCCAATTCAATTCTGACACTGTCTACCTGGAGATCGCATCAGATCCCACAGAATGGGGACTTAGTCCTACACACTGTCCCCTCATTTCTAACACTCCTAAGTCCAGGCCTCAGAACTTCTACCTGACCAGCTCCAAGTTGGGGTCCCTACGACCTCTTTGAGGTTTTCGATTTGCTAGAGTAGCTCACACAACTCAGGGGGGCACTTCCATTTACCAGCTTATTGTAGAGGATAGTACAAAGGAAACAGATGAAGAGATGCTTCTGGCAAGGGATGGGGGCAGGGCCTCCATGCCCTCCCTGGAGGCACCACCTGGGCAGCACCTGTTCAGCTCTCCAGACCCTGTCCTCTTGAGCCTTGTGGAGACCTCATTACAGAAGCATTGATGGAAGCATGGACACCCACGTAGAAATGTGCTTGGACAGAAAGGGTATGATCTCATACTAGCAGACTGAGTGGGGAAGCCCAGCGAGGCCTGTCTGCATAGGTTCTTTTTGGCCCCTTGTGCGTCTCTCCTCCTTTTGGGGAATGCACAGGCCCTCTCTGAGCTGAGGGGATTGGGACCCACAGTGGGACTAGAGTCCTGCCTCATGCAGACAAGAGGAGGGCAGGAGAAGGTCAGAGAGAGAGATTCTGCTTCCAAGGTCTGCTCCCGAGGCCCGAAGTGCCCCAGTATTGTAACAAAAGGTTGTCACCAGGGCTATGGGAGTTGGAGGCCAGGAACTGTGGACGAAAACCAATAGGTAGTCCTTGTTTATAATATAACTAGATAATATTTATTGAGTATTTGGTACCAATCTCTGCTCGTGCATTAACTCGTTTTATCCCCCTGTAACAATCTTATGAGATGGGTAACAACTGGTCAGCGGAGGGATGGAGGTGCCAAGTCTGACTCCAGAGCCTACACTTTTTGCAACCTCTCCCCTGTATCAGGTGTTGGAATACTTAGCACAGCTCCTGGTGTGTGTGTGTGTGTGTGTGTGTGTCTTTTTTTTAGTTGGGGTCTCACTCCATCACCCGGCTGGAGTGCAGTGGCATGACCATGGTTCATTGCAGCCTCTACCCTCTGGCCTCAGGCAGTCCTTCCACCTCAGCCTCCCAAGTAGCTGGGACTACAGGTATGCCCCACCATATCCAGCTAATTTTTTTGATTGATTGTAGAGACGAGGTCTCGCCAAGTTGCCCAGGCTGGTCTCGAACTCCTGGGCTCAGGCAGTCTTCTTGCCTCTACCTCCCAAAGAGGCTGGGACTATAGGCATGAGCCACTGTGCTCAGTGCTGTCTCTGTGTTTTTTACAAAAGAAAAATGCCTTTTACTCTCCCAGAATACCACTATCTTTGGAAGGCTGAGGTGAAAGGATCACCTGTGCCCAACATGATGAGGCTGCAGTAGCCATGATCGTGTCGTCAGTTTGGGCGACAGAATGAGACTCTGACTCAAAAATAAAAAACAAAAAATAGGGACAGGGTCTAACTGTATTGCCCAAGATGGTCTCGAACTCCTGGCCTCAAGCAATCCTCCCTCCTTGGCCTCCCAAAGTACTGGGATCACAGGTGTGAGCCACCATGCCTAGCCAAAAGGCATTTTTCAGTAGGAAACCAAAAAACCCTAGGTCCCTGGAAGCTCTCCTTGGTGCTAGAACCTGCTGGACTTGACTGAGTTTTGACCTGCTTGAAACTTTGTTGACAGTTGTGACCTCCTCTTGAACCTTACTAGCCCTGGCCTACTGCCGTGACCCAGTTTCCTGAAGCCAGAATGAGCCTTGGCTGCCTGGCACTGAGCCATGCCACCCACCCTCTGCTGATAGAGCCCACGGGTCGGAAGTCTCCCTCATGCTAGCCCAGCTGCTGGGTTCGGCTTGGTTTCTGCCATTTGATCCCCTGCACTGAAGTGCATGCCGATACCTGTATCCCTGAGTTGCCCTCTCAGGCTGCCCCACCCATGCTCCCCACCCTTCCGGGGCAGGACAGATCCTGCAGTGGACAGGAGAGAAAGCCTAGTCCTGGCAGCTGCCAGAGGGACGCATGATGCTTGGGGCAGTTCTGAGCTCTGCAGACAGCCACTGATGATCCCAGGTCCAAACCCCAGGGGAGTGTTTCCCCCACCACCCTTCTATCAGGTCAGTGAGGCCAAACCATTATGTGCACATCCTCTAAGCTCAGACTGAGGTGTGTATCTTGCTTAGGGTAATGTTCCTGGAGACTGAGCCTGGGTGCCTGTGTGGATTAGCCTGAT
Organism: Carlito syrichta; assembly: GCF_000164805.1. NCBI lineage: Eukaryota > Metazoa > Chordata > Mammalia > Primates > Tarsiidae > Carlito > Carlito syrichta. The sequence goes on along the minus strand of NW_007248653.1, from coordinate 406,966 downwards.
GAGGAAGGTAGCCCTCCACGAAACTTAGCTCCCAACAACAAACCACTCCTTTAGTCCCAGGGGATTCTCCCCCACCAAGCAGGAAGACAGCCCACCCCCCTGTGGATGCAGCAAGGGTGTCAGAGCCCTGTTCTATCCCAGACGGTGGCTTCCTGAGCAGCTTTGTGGCAGGAACTAGACTATAATCCTGTTGTGAAAAGAAGCAGATTCTCCTTGTATCTCCACAAAAATAAAAAAATAATTATTTGGCTGGGCATGGTGGCTCACACCTATAATCTCAGCACTTTGGGAGGCCGAGGAGGGAGGATCGCTTGAGCCCAGGAGTTCAGCACCAGCTTGAGCAACATAACAAGACCTCAACTTCACAAAAAAAAAAATCAAAAAGTTAGCTGTGTGGTGGCATGCGCCTGTAGTCCCAGCTACTCAGGAGGCTGAGGTAGAAGGATCTCCTGAACCCTGTAGATCGAGGCTGTGGTGAGCTGTGATCATACTACTGTACTCCAACATGGGCAACAGAGACCCCACTCAAAAAAAAAAAAAAAAATTTAAGAGAGGGAAGAAAAGATTCTAATACTTTGTGAGACATGTGTGTGTGAAGGAGATGAGGAAGGAGGAGACCCCACAGTGATCTTCCCACACACGAGAACCAGCTTCTGCCTGCTTTGCCCACACTGTCATGACTCAGAGTCAGGATCAGTGCTGGACTTGGTTAGGGAAGGAGTTGGTGGTCAGGAGACAGAGTCTGAAGGTCTAGCGAGGTTCTGTGAAATGTGTCAGGCTGAGGTGGTCATGAGTGTGTGCCACTGCACTCCAGCCCAGGCAACAGAGTGAGACTCCAACTCAAAAAAAAAAAAAACCTGTATTACCCACTGTGTCTTGCTGTCAGGGCATCTATCTAAACGAAGATCTGTTTGCTCTAAGACCCCCACCCTCTACCCCTGTCACCCCCTACCCTTCCCACCATTGACTGACAGTGTCTCCTCGTCTCCTGTTTTGCCTGAGCCTCACCTGCTCTCTGCCTGTGCATGTCAGTCACAGGCAGGCATCTGTAACAGGAAATGCAAAATGACAGTGGCTCGAGGGAACAGGACAGAAATATGTCTCTCCTGAAGGAAGCCTGGCAGTCCCACAGGAAGGCAGGCAGTGCAGGACCTCTGGAGTAACATTGTGCAGCCATCAGGGACCCCACCCCTCCTCTCATGTTGCCTCCCGCTTCCTAGTGGTTTTTTGTGTGAGCTCCAGCCTTCATCTCCATGTTCCAAGTAGCATCAGAGGGGAAGGGAGGAAGAAAGCACTTTTTTTTTCCAGGAAATTCCTAGACATCCCATATAACATTTTCACACGGACCTCATTAGCTAGAACTTAGTCACGTGGTGATGTCTAGCTGAGCAAGAAAACCTGGGACATGGAGTCTTCTGACTGGCAGCCGCACGCCCAGCTAACACATGGGGAGCTGGTAACATGTGCAAGAAAGGACGAAGGGGTGGAGGAGGAGGAGGAGCCTGTGAGGAGTGGCCAAGGGTTCTGTACATGCCAGGCAGCTTCTGATCTTTTCCTTCAGGCTTTAGGTGATGTCTTTTTTTTTTTTTGAGTTGGAGTCTCACTCCATCGCCCAGGCTGGAGAGCCATGGCATGCTCACAGCCAACCCAGCGTCGACCTACTGGGCTCCAGCGTTCCTTCCGTCTCAGCCTTCCAAATAGCCGGAACTACAGGCATGCACTACCACACCCAGTTAATTTTTGATTTATTGTAGAGACAAGGTCTTGCCAATCTGCCAGGGCTGGTCTCGAACCTGCAGACTCAGGCAAACTCCACTTGCCTTGGCCTCCCAAAGTGCTGGGATTACAGGCTGAGCCACCAAGCCTGGCCTTTTTCCAGCTTTTTAATTAAGTTTTTAAAATTTCCTCCCTGGAAGTCTTATACTGTGTTGCACAAAAAAGAATCAGGAAAGGATTGTGTAGGGGCAGATGTCCAGAGGGGTAGGAAGAAAGTACCTGACTCCAACACTGCTATAGACCTTTGGATGTCTTCTCCCACTGTTACAGGAGTCTGGGTTCATGCTGCCGTATCAGAAGGATAGATTGTAGGTGTATCCATGAAGATTTTTTATTATTCGTGGCAATTGCTTTGTTCTTTAATGTCTTTGCTAATCAGACTCTTCCCTTTGTTTATAGTGGTGTGGTTTCATTATTTTATTTTTTTGAATTGGGCTCACTGTCTTGCCCAGGCTGGAGTGCAGTGGCACGATCTCTGCTCACCGCAGCCTCAACCTCCTGGGCTCAGGCAATCCTCCCACCTTAGCCTCCCAAGTAACTGGGACTACAGGCGTGGGCCACTACAGGCGTGGGCCACCACAGTTGGCTAATTTTTGATTTTTTTTTTTTTGTGGAGACAGGGTCTTGCTTCATTACCTAAGATGGTCTCAAACTCCTGGGCTCAAGCAATTATCCTTTCTTGACCTCCCAGAGTCATAGGATTACAGGCATGAGTTACTATGCCCGGCCTGGTTTCTTTTAAAAGACATATTTTTCTGATTATGAAAGCAGTGCATTTCTACTGCATATGCTTGGGAAATAAAGGAAAAAATAAAATTTAAAACCACCCATAATCCTATCAGGAAATAAAGTAGTGATGTTTTGATTTATTTTATTAATCTTTCTGTGCATTTAGGCATGTATAAGAAACTTGCATATCATGAGTATCTTTCTGTGTTATTAAAAGAGGTAAGAGGATTGCCTGAGCCCAGGGATTTGAGACCAGTCTGGGCAACTTGGTAAGACCTCGTTTCTACAATATATCAAAAAATTAGCTGGCTGTGGTAGTATATGCCTGTAGTTCTGGCTACTTGGAAGACTGAGGCAGAAGGATCACCAGAGCCCAGCAGGTCAATGCTGGGGTGGCAGTGAGCATGCAACTGCACTCTAGCATGGGCAACAGAGTGAGACTCTGACTCAAAAAAAAAATTGTGAAAATGTTCATTAATCTTTCTCCCTTTTTTTGACATTATTCTGCTTCTGAGTTTTCCTGTCATAAATATACTCTGATGAACAGCTTTCTGATACATCTTGTTGTTCCCATCTCTGATTTATTTCTTAGAATACATTTTTGAACATGGAATTGCTGAATCAAAAGGTGTGAGCATTTTTCCAGGCTTCTGATAAATTTTGCCAGCGTGTCTTCAGGAGAGATCATTCTTTTAGACTCTTCACCAGCAGCATTCGGTTGTGCCTGTGACCTGTGCACAGGTTGTTAACTCCGGGCAATTCGACAATAAGAACATGCTAGACAGAGCTTTTGATATACTGTGGTGGTTGTACTTGGTTAATGATAAAACTGTTTTTAGGTGGCTCAACTAGTTAGCACTGTGCATGCAGGTTTGTATTGAGAAATTATAGCGTGTGTTTCTTTTTTCCTTGCACTTGACGTTGGCGGCCACAGAGCGTATCCAGCCTTCAGCCACCAGACATGTACGTTCCTGGAGCAACATCCCCTTCATTACTGTGCCCCTCAACCGAACACACGGCAAGTCCTTCGCCCACCGCAGTGAGCTGAAGCATGCCAAGAGAATTGTGGTGAAACTCGGAAGTGCTGTGGTGACCCGAGGGGATGAGTGTGGCCTGGCACTGGGGCGCCTGGCATCGATTGTTGAGCAGGTAATTCCCAAGAGGGGAAATTCTGCTGTGCTGAAATTGGGGTCTCAGCTTTCTAGTTCAGGCTCATCAACTTGTAAAAGTAATCTTGATCTGAGGGTGACAGATTCAACCCCGTCTGAAAACTCTTTCCCAATGTAAATGCCTGTGGGAGATAGCATCCCAGGGCAGTAAAAGGGGGTGCCAAGGAGGAGCCCTGATTTCGTGCAGTTTATTCCTCAGGCTTCTTAGTGATGAGGAGCCTTGTAGGCCAGGGGTTCTTAGTCCTGGGTGCACATTAGAATCACCCAGGAGCCTGGAGTTGCCTGGGCTTCACACCCAGCCATTTAATAAGTGTCTCTGGGGTGGGACACCTGTGTTTTTAAAATTTTGGTGAGTCTAATATATGTCAGTGTTGAGTACCCAGATGGATGTGTATAAATACAGAGTTTTTTTTTTTTCTGCTTTGCTGTTTGAGTCTAAAACCAGGCATCTGGGCATCCTAGAGATAAAGACAGAACTCTTCCATTCCAACTGTGACTCAACCCTGTGCTCCATAACCATATTTTTAGGTGTTTTTTGTTGTTGTTGCAGTTGGGATCTCACTTTGTTGCCCAGGCTCTAGTGCAGTGGCATGATCACAGTTCACCGCAGCCGTGACTTCCTGGGCTCAGGCCATTCTCCTGCCTCAGCCTCCTGAGTAGCTGGGACTACAGGCATGGACCACCATGTCTGGCTGATTTTTTTTACTTTATGTAGGGATGAGGTCTCACTGTGTTGCCCAGGCTGGTCTCAAACACCTGGCCTCAAGTAATCTTCTCGCCTTGGCCTCCCAAAATGCTGGGATTACAGGTGTGAGCCAGCACACCTGGCTCTTATTTTCAGTTTTTAAAAAACAGCTTTTCTGAAGAGTTGGTTTTGGGAAACCACTAAGCTGAAACTTGATGGAATTTTCTTCTTTACTGTTCCTCTTTTTCTTTGCTAATTAGTCCAGTAATCTTGAAATAAATATGAGATACCATTATAAAGATTTCTCCAGTTCGAATATTTGAAAGGACTCACCAGACTCCACAGAGATTACTCATGTGGCTTTTCTTTAAAGGCAACCTTTGCACAAGCCGCCAAAGCCTTCATTTGCACATGGATGGCACTCTGTCTCCATATGGAGTTACCAAAATATATGCAGGGATTCTTGGCCTTGGGAGGGCTCAAAGCAGAGGCTTCCAGTGGAGTTGTTGTGCTCTGCTGGCCATGAGGTCAAGCCAGGCTAACCAGATTCTCAGTAAAGAAACTGACCTTAGGGGCTGGCGAGGGCATTTTGAACTTTAAACATCACCCTATACATTGTTACCCCTATCTTGACCAAGAGGAGAGATCAACACACTTTTTCTTTAAGGGACCAGATAGTGAATCTTTTAGGCTTTGTAGGCCATAATCTCTGTCTCAACTTTTCTGCTCTGCCATTGTAGTGCAGAAGCAACCGTAGACAATACATTCATGAATGTGGAAGGCTGTGATCCAGTAAAACTTTGTTTTAGGCATAGACCAGATTTGGCCAGGAGTCAGGAACCAATGTGCAGGCATCCCTGACTTAATGTGAGAGCTCTTCCATTCCAGCTAGGATACAGCTCTGCCTGTGATCACGTTTCCAGTTTTTAAAAAATAACTTTCATGAGGAGTTGGTATCAGGAAACTGCTAACCAGAAACTTGATGGGATTTTCTGCTTATATTTTCTGTACTAAGCAGTTATCAAACCTGTCTCCCAGATTGAGTTCGTCAAATCAGATATTTGTCAAGGGGCTACATTGTGAGGGGCACAGCAGAACTTGGACTATTGCGTCTGCCCTTGAGAAGCCAGAACTGGGCTCCCAAAGCAACTAGGTGATTGTTCAAGGCAGTAAATATCCAGTGAGTGGGTCCAAATGACAGCAACTGATGGGTCCAGAGGAGGGAAAGTCAGGTGAGAGTGTGGTTGTTATCAGGAGAGCAGACCTCAGCCTGGGCCTTGAGGACTGGTGGGATTTACACCCATCGAGAGGAGTATTCTCATGCTGCCGAGTGCATGACCAGATCCCCTGGAGTTGTGCGACCCAGTGGTTCTGGGGAAGGAACATACATGGATTCCAGAGGGAGGACAGACAGGAATGGGCATGGCATGTTTCGGGCCAGGGTAGAGACAAGCCTGAAAGCAGCGGTCACCACGGTCTCAGCAGGGAGAATATAGAATTAGATGGATCGTTCCATTAGGCAGGCCTCTGAAGCCAAGTAGGTGAGTCGGAGTTCTCTCTAAAAGCAGATGGAAGATTGAGAGCAGAGGAGAACCTTGATGAAAACAGCAGAGAGAATCTGGGAGAGGCTTGCTAGGTCGCCAGTCCCCCTCCAGGGCTACCGTGGACCTCACAGAAGGTCTCACTAGATGAAGGTGTGGCTGGTACACAGTGAGCTGGCTTGGCCAAGGCCTCTGAGCGTGTTGGCAGGACTCAGGAGCCAACTTAACGTGGCTTCCACTGGCCGAACGTGGGATGATTTGAACATCAGTAAAGGCAATTACTACAAAGCAATGAAATGAGTTTAAATCCATGGTGATCCTTTAAAAAAAAGCCCATTGGCCGTCTTTGGAGGGTTCTAGTAAGCGTGTGCATTATTTTGAAAGTGGATGAGTGAGAGGGAAAGACACACACATGTCCTGCTTTCCATGGACAAACCACCTCAAGGTGACCAAAGAGTTGATGAAAGAACGTCTCCTGTTATAGAAGTATTTCAGCCTGTGAATGAAAAAGGGATGATTGAGTTCACCTGTCAGCATTTTGCAGCTCCTGATGGAATCATGAATCTTGGCCGTGTTCATCCACAGATGCTAACATTACAGAAAGTGAGACAACCAGGTGCTGAGTGTGCCCTTGCTGGACATGTGCACCACGACCTAGAAAGAGATCCTGAAAGAAGCAAAAATCGAGCCTCCAGACAAACAGCAGTTTACAGGAAATACAGAGCTCAGTATTAAACAATACCACAGAGATACAATCAGGAAAATACAGACTGGGAAAATCCTAAAGAACAAAGACTCAGTTTGACAAAAAATTACAGGGGGGGAAAATGATGGAGGGGAACCAATGGATGGAAAGAGACTTAAAAGACATGTAATTAACTGTAATGCATGAGTTGAATGCACATCTCAACTTGAGCAAGCTAAAACACTGAGGAAATGTGAACACTGACTATTTGATATGAAGGAATTCATTACAGTATTTTAGATGATAATGATTTTGTGAAGATATATATATATTCATTCCCTGGTTCAGCAATTACTACTGAAATATTTACAAGTGAAATAAGTCTGGGACCTGGGATTTATATTAAAACAGTGTTGGGAATGTAGAGGGGTTATTGGAGAGTGAGCACTTGGCCATGAGAGGTAGTTGTTGAAACTGGGTGGTAGGTGCATGGGGAAATACTGTTCTCATCATTTTGGTTAAGTATGAAATTTTCTGATACAATGTTATTGTTTTAAATTATGCTGTTGGTGAGGTCCTGAGCCAGGTAAAAGGTTCAAGCATCAGAAGGAATGGCCAGGTTAGGAATATTGACTCTATTGCATCTTGAGGTTTTTTGTTTTGTTTTGTTTTGTTTTGGGGTTGTTTTTGTTTTTTTTTTCTTTTGAGTCAGGGTCTTACTCTGTCACCTAGGCTGGAGTGTAGTGGCACACACGGCTTACCGCAGCCTCAACCTCCTGGGCTTAGGTGATCCTCCCATCTCAGCCTCCTGAGTAGCTGGGACTACAGGAATGCACCACCATGCCTGGCTAGTTTTTTTTTATAGAGATGAGGTCTCGCTATGTTGCCCAGCCTGGTCTCGAACTCCTGGGCTCAGGCAATCTCACCTTGGCCTCCCAGGGACTATGCCCGGCCTCTGTGGCATCTCGAGTATGTGATTGTTTCCACATGGATCTGTCCAAGGTAGGAAGCAAAGTGATCCCAGCTGGTTCTGGGCAAACAGAGCAGAACAAAGTCAGCATCTGCAGTCTAGGCAAAGGCGACCCATAGGAATCAGATACGCCTCCAACAGCCTCATCTTCCCAGGTCAAGCCTTAGAACCCGAGGAGCCCTCTACTAAGTCTGTGTTGCAATTCTCACCTATAGACTTCTGTTCTGGGCTTTATTGCCTGGATCCCTTAGCCTTCTGCACATCATCTTCCCTGCAGATAGCTTCAAGCCATGTAGATGCCAAACTGGTTCCACCCGGGAGTCCCCTTATTACAAATGTCTTAATTTCTATCTGCCACCTGCTACACAGAAGTTTGAGGCAGCTTATGGGATCTGTTTTTAGCAAACAGCCTGAGTGATTGAGCCACTGAGTTCCGGTTCATAAACCAGCGTTTGGGACCCATGCATTAGTCCACCTTCCCTGGGTCTCTTGTAAAGAGAGGAAAGAGACAACACAGTGACTTGCGGTGCCCTTCCCTTCCTCGATGCCAGGTGTCCGTGCTGCAGAACCAGGGCCGAGAGATGATGCTGGTGACCAGTGGAGCCGTGGCCTTTGGCAAGCAGCGCTTGCGCCATGAGATCCTTCTGTCTCAGAGCGTGCGGCAGGCCCTGCACTCGGGACAGAACCAGCTGAAGGAGATGGTGAGTGCTGCCTCCCACACCTTGGAGCAGGCCCTGGGTCTCCTTCCCTCGTTCCCAGCTGCATCTTGTCTGATTGGTATGTTTCAGGCAATTCCAGTCTTAGAGGCACGAGCCTGTGCAGCTGCCGGACAGAGTGGGCTGATGGCCTTGTACGAAGCCATGTTTACCCAGTACAGCATCTGTGCTGCCCAGGTGAGGCGTTGGGCTTCGCAGGCGGGTGTGGGACGTGTGAGGGTGGTTCTTGTGGAACAAAGAGCTTGCAAGGACTCTGGGGCCAGACTGCCAGTGGATAGCCTCAGCTTCATCACCCGCTACTTGGGAGACCTGAAGAATCTCTTGATGTCCAGCCTTTTGTGCCTCACTTTCCTCATCTGAAAAATGGGGGTAATGTCAGTGCCTACTTCAGAAGTTTTTTGGAAGGGGTCAATGAGAAAATAGGTGAAAAGCAATTAGTGTAATGTCTGGTACAGAGTACATTCTCACTAAATGTTGGCGCTTGTTCTTATACTAATAACTTTTAGGACTACTACCTCTGCTAATGCTTCTAAAGACAGGAAAGGTAAGTGTCTTTATTTCATTGACTTCTTTAAAGTTCAGGTGGCTTGTGTGTCTTCACACCTGGTTGCCTTTCTTTTTTTCTTGTTTTTGAGTTGGAGTCTTACTGCATTGCCCAGCCTGGAGTGTAGTGGCACGCTCACAGCCACCCCAGCATCGACCTGCTGGGTCCAGGCGATCCTTCTACCTCAGCCTTCCAAGCAGCCAGAGCTATAAGCATGTGCTACCAACACCCAACTAATTTTTTGATTTCTTGTAGAGACGAGATCTCACCAAGTTGCCCAGGCTGTTCTCAAACCTGTGGGCTCAGACAGTCCACTCACCTTGGCCTCCCAATATGCTAGGATTACAGGCTTGAGCCACTGCACCAGGCCCTGGTTGCCTTTCATAGTAGATGTCTGTTAAGCATTGGAGGGAAAGGAGTGCTGGTAGTTGATTGGTTTTTCACTCATTCAGCAAATATTTATTGAGCCCCCGTGGGTGTACCAAGCAGTGTTTTGGGTATTGGGGATACTGTGGTAAGCAAATCAGACATGGTTATGATTATAGTCCTTGTGGGACTTAGAAATTTTTAGTGGCTACCCTTAAATGTTATAGAACCATCTTTCTGCATTATTTCATTTTTATCTAAATTTCTTTAAATGTTTTCAGTTATATTTTTAATCCAACTGTATAAATACATAATACGTAGAAACATTTAAATAGCAGTCATTTCACAAAACAACTGGAAAAAATCTAACTCCTCAAGTTATTGTTTCAAAACTCCTTTACACAAATGTTGATGCTGTACACACAGTACATCATTCCAAGTTTTGCTTTGTTTCCCCATCATTTTCACAGTTGTCATCCACAATGGGTTCTGATATTATACCAGGTGTCCTTGAGTCTGTGAGTTGAAACAGAAAGGCACAGACTTGTCCCCCTATTGCCTATGGCTGGGGACCCCACTTTCTGCAATCTTAGGGTTTTTTATGTTAGTATAAATGCAATATAATACAATAGTATAAGTACAGTATAATCTTGATTTTTTTTTTTTTTTTAATACTGGGTCTCAATCTGTCATCCAGGCTGGAGTGCAATGGTGCAATCATGGCTCACTGCAACCTCAAGTTCCTGGTTGCAAGTGATCCTTCTGCCTCAGCCTCCTGAATAGCTGAGAAAAAAGGAGGCTTTTTCTTTTTTTTTGTAGAGATGGTTTCATTATGTTGCTCTGGCTGGTCTTGAACTCCTGGGCTCAAGCTATCCTCCCACACTGTCCCCAGGTTGCTGGGATTACATCAGGAGCCACTATGCTCGGCCCTAGAAGTCTCTATTTCAGTCATCCTTCTTTATTATCTGCTCTTTCTACTACTCCACAATCCAATGATGATTTTAGTCTTTAATTAAAAAAAAAAAATCCTGGAACCAGGTCTGAGGAAAGTTTTGCTTTTTCCTAGGGATGATGCTTTTTGAGGGTTTGTTTTCCTCTTGTTTAGTTTTAAAGGACAGCAGCCATTGTTCCCTTTAACACTGTGGTGAAAGATCTCCTCCCCACCCCCCGGTTCCCGAGAGCTTCAGTCTCTGGGCTCCTTCTTGTCACACCTGCACCTTCCCCCAGGCCACCTTGTCTACCGGGAATCTTTGCCCTTTGCACCTTATCCTGTGGTTCCTTCTTTTCTTTTGCAGTCCTATATAGAAGAAGATCATTATCAGGGCTTTTGAAGATCTCCAGAAGGTCGTTTCCCAGGGCAAAGACTTTAACACGTGCAATAGCTTGTTTGTTTTCACGGAAACAGCACTGATTTGTGTGCAACACATTGCCCTTGTCCAAGCCCACACTTTCCCCTCTCTGGACTCCAACCTTTGGATTCAGGCCCTCCGGCCTAGCCTGTGAACTGTTTGGGCGCCATATGTTTTCCCTGGGCCCTTCGACCTCCTATCTCCTACACACGTGTCTGTTTCCCTTGTTGGGTCTTTCACCATCGTGACCAGAAGCTGTATGTTCAGCTTTGACCTGGGCCTGTTTCTTGCAGAATTAAACTTTTCTGAGGAGATTGTGATCTTCCCCGTTTCATCTTTCTCCAAACCATCAACGTTTTTATTCTCCATTCCAGCAGCTAGTACAGGGTCTGGCATTTCAGTGGTACTCAACAGATGTTTCATCAAGCAAGTGAGTGAGGGGTTCTTCTCCATCATATGACTACTTTGTTTTCATTCCCTGTGCTGGATATATCACTAAGGTTGCCGTTCTATTGCTGTGCTCTTCTCAGCTACCACAGTTCAGGCCTTTGCCTGACGTGGTACCCTCCTTCTTGACCGTCTGCTTCCACCCTCTCCTACCCATCCAACCCTACATAGTAGGAACCTTCTCCTTAAACATCACAGAAGTTACATTAAACATCTATTCTTGAGTTTGAGGGTTTATTACCATTTAGATTCTTGCTGTTTCCATTACTCACTTGCCTTTCTCTCTTGCTAAACATTGCCTGAGGCTAGGTTCGGTGGCTCATGCCTGTAATCCTAGGTCTTTGGGAGGCCAAGGCGGGAGGATCTCAAGACCAGCTTGTGCAACATAGCAAGACCTCATCCCTACAAAGAAAATTTAAAAATTAGCCAGGCGTGGTGGCGCATGCCTGGAGTCTCAGCTAATCAGGAAGCTGAAGTGAAAGATAGCCTGAGTCCAGGAGATCAAGGCTGCCGTGATCGTACCACTGCGCTCCAGCCTTTACCACAGAGTGAAAGTCCAACTCAAAAAGAAAAATGGCCTGAAACTCTGGTTCATGAAAGAAAGCACAACAGTTTACCAGCCCTGACAGTTGGCTCTCCACTCTGCCTTTGAGCACCTTCAGCTCATCTTCTCCCTCAGACTAAATTGTGTCCTGTCCTCCTTCCAGCTTGTGACTTAAGACTCACCTCCATAAACCTCTCAGACTAATTCACATGCTCAAACACAGTCTTTGTTAACTTCAGTAACAGTCTGCTTCACAGCTAGAACAGTGACAACAGAGACCTGTTCCATGTTGTCGCATATACTTCTCAGTTGCTAGGATACAGAGATCTATTAGGAATGATTGGGCATAAGGTGCACATCTGTATTCCCAGCTACTCAGGAGGCTGAGGTGGGAGGATTGCCTTAGGTCAAGAGTTCGAGTCCATCCTGATGGGCATAGCAGGACCGTATCTCTTTAAAAAAAGAAAGAAAGAAAGAAAGAAAGCCATTAATTCCTCCACTATCCCTCTAAAGTAAAAATCTATCCATTAATTCTGTAAACAGATGAGATTTTGAGATTTGATAGGTCTTTGAGGATTAAAGTACTTTTACAAGAAGACTTGAACACACTCTTAACTAAATCTTTCAGGTGACTTTGTTTTTTGGGGGTTTTTTGAGTTGAAATCTCACTCCGTCGCCCAGGCTGGAGTGCAGTGGCACACTCATGGCCACCCCAGTGTCGACCTGCTGGGCTCCAGCGATCCTTCTATCTAAGCCTTTCAAGTAGCCAGAACTACAGGTGCGTGCTACCATGCCCAGCTAATTTTTTATTTATCATAGAAATGAGGTCTTGCCAAGTTGCCCGGGCTGGTCTTTGACCCGCGGGCTCAGGCAATCCACTCACCTCGGCCTCCCAAAGTGCTGGGATGTCAGGCTGAGCCACCGAGCCCGGCTTTTTTTTTTTAATTTCTACATGAACTAGATAAGCATCCTTACGTACGTATTTCATTCCACTCTGTGTGGGGTCCTAGAAACCCAGAGCTGAACTCTCCTGCTCTTAGCATCTTCTGAGTGCTGGGAAGTGTCTCATTTTTCTCCTCCCTGCATTTTCAACCTGTTTGATCCTTTTAGATTTTGGTGACCAATTTGGATTTCCACGACGAGCAAAAGCGCCGGAACCTCAACGGGACACTCCATGAGCTCCTCCGAATGAACATCGTCCCCATTGTCAACACAAACGACGCTGTTGTCCCCCCAGCTGAGCCCAACAGTGATCTCCAGGGGGTAAATGTGGGTACAGTATTCCTCAGGGTTAAGCATGCTGGAGGCACTAACACCACGCTACGCTGCACGTACTAACACCGGAATTAGCATGGCTTGTGCGAGGTAGAGTGGGAGAGAGGCTGGCCTCGTGGAGGAGGGACCGCAGGAGCTCTTCTGGAGCCAGGGGTTTCGCACCGCAGGGCGAGGTGCTATGGTGACTGCAGGGGTGTGTGAACACGGCTTGTGCATTTCTGTGGCTGGAAGCCTATGTGTTTAGAAAAGGGGCTGCCGGCAGACATCGTGTTTTGCAGGCAGAAGGGCCTGCGGGAGCTGTCATCCACACATTCGGAGTCACTGGCTTGGCCCCGCTGGGTGCTTCTGTGAGATTACTCCTGGACTACGTGGCTCACTCACAACTTTTTATCTGCATTCCAGGTTATTAGTGTTAAGGATAATGATAGCCTGGCTGCCCGTCTGGCTGTGGAAATGAAAACGGACCTCTTGATTGTTCTTTCCGACGTAGAAGGTACAAAGTATGACTTTTTTCGTTTATCTGTCTTTTGTTTTAAATGCTACACATGGAGCACCTGACTTTCCCTCTGATTCCTTCTGATCTTTTTTTTTTTTTCTGACTACAGATCATTATTTTCTGAGCCATATGGTCTGACAAAGGGCTTTATGACTTAGAGTGTGGGCGAGTCTGGGAGATGCATTTTGAATGCTGCAATGTTGTTTCCAGGTGTTTTCAGTTGCAGGTTTTTTTTCATGGCAACTTGATGGAGATGTAATTCACATGTCATATGACTCACTTATTTAAAGTTTACAATTCAGTGATTTTTAGTATCTTCACACAGTTGTGCACTCGTCACTACAGTCAATTGTAGAACACTCTCATCACACTAGCAAGAAACCCCATACCCACCGGCAGTCACTCCCCACTTCCACCCAAACTCCCCAGCCTTGGGTCAGCCTCCAGTGTACTTTCTGTCTCCGGATTTATCTGTTCTGGACATTTTATGTAAATGGAATCACACACTACGTGGTCCTTTATGACTGGCTTCTTTCCCTCGGCATGATGTGTCCAAGGTTCATCCATGTGGTAGCATATGTGAGTGTTTCTTGTTATTGCTGAACAATATTCCACTCTCTGGATAGCCCTTGCTTTATTTATCTGTTTACCAGTTGATGGACATTTGGACTATTGTGAATAGCGCTGTGAACATTCATGAGCAGTTTTTGTGTGAATGTGTTTCTGTTTCACTTAAGAGAATTGCTAACTCTGTTTGAAAGGCTTTTGATGCACTACTAGAATATTTTCCAAAACAGTCACACCATTTTACATTCCCACCAGCAGTGTATGAAGGTTTTGGTTTGTTTCCATCCCTGCCAGAACACTTGTTGTCTGCCTTTTTTGTTACAGCCATCCTAATGGGTGTAAAGTGATGGCTCATTGTGGTTTTGATTACTTTCGGTTTTTCATGTATATCACAGGGCAAATTATTTTACATTGGAGCCTCTGTAGAGAGTGTAGACTTTCTGGTCACTGTGTTCTTAAATGTTACTCTGTCCTCTTCCTCATGGAGTGGCCCCTCTTGTCTCTAATTCTTCGACTCTTCTTTGTTCACTCTTCTCGCTTTCTTAGGCTATTTCCATTTCACAGTTTGGCCCATAAGAAATACAGTAGGGCACACTTCATCCACAAGGGTGTCTGCATAATGAACATTTGAATACCTAACCCTGAATTGTACACCACATCTTAAAAAAGAAAGAGAGAGAGAGAGAGAGAGAGAGAGAGAGAGAGAAAGAGAGAAAAGGAAGGGAAGGAAGGAAAGAAAGAAAGAAAGAAAGAAAGACAGACAGACAGACATACATACATACATCATACATACATCATACATACATACATACATACATACATACAGTAGCCTTGTCCAAAATAGGCCAAACCTCCCAGATCTCAAAGTTCCCCATTATATTCCCAGGAGGTCTGAAAAACCCTACTTAATTCCCAGCCCACACCAAGGCAGGTTAACATGGTGGAGCTCGTTTTCTATTTTACGTTGCAGTGGCATGAAGTAAGGGCAGGGGCTGTCTGGTGGAGGCAGGGACAGATACTGATGAACTTGTCTCCTGCCTGTGTGGAAAGTCAGAGATACCACGCCTACGCATCAGTATCTTTACCTGTAAGAAGTCTTGGCACTACGTTGACCCCTCTGACTTGAAGTCTCAAGACAGGAACAGCTAAGTTGGGTGAGGTAGGAGCCACCATGGAGAAGAACGCGAGTCGGTTCATCAGCAGGTGTTTATTGAATTTCTACTAAGTACAAATAGTGTGTGCTAGGTGCTCTATATAAATGTCAATTTATTCAATCTTTGTAGCAACTCTGCAAAGTAGATAGGTTAGCCCAGTTATATAGACAGAGAAATTTAAAACTAAATTCAAGCTGGGAATGGTGGCAGGCTCCTGTAATCCTAGCTACCCTGGAGGCTGAGGTGGGAGGATTGCCTGAGCACAGGCGTTTGAGGCTGTAGTGCACTAAGATTGCACCTGTGGATAGCCACTGTACTCCAGCCTGAACAACATAGCGAGACCCCATCTCTAGGGCAGGGGGGGAGGGTAAAAGAAAAAGAAAAATAGTTGTATTAAAAAATGAAGTTCAGATCAGTTCAATTGTACCTCTGAAGTCACATAGCAAGTGCTTGGCAGAGGCTAGTTTCAAATCTGAGTCTGTCAATTGAAAAACCTTCCCTTCTCCCTCTCTCCTATACTCTCTGACAAGGTAAAAAGTGCAGGGTTTTGAAAGATCAATATATGAAACCCAGTTTGAACAAGACTCTAATAAATAGTTTTGATGCAGCCTCAGACACCAAAATTGGTCATTGACAGGCTTGAATCTTACTGTAATTAACTTAATTAATGATCCACTGAGTACTCCCCCCCCTTTTTTTTTTGAGTTGGTGTCTCTCTCTGTTGCCCAGACTGGAGTGTAGTGGCATACTCACGGCCACCCCGCACTACAGCCTCAAACGCCTGGGCTCAGAGACCTGCTGGACTCAGGCGATCCTTCCACCTCAGCCTTCCAAGTAGCCACAACTATAGGCATGTGCTATCATGCCCGGCTAATTTTTTTTTATTTGTAGAGACAAAGTCTCACCAGTTGCCCTGGCTGGTCTCGAACCTGCCGGCTCAGGCAGTCCACTTGCCTCGGCTTCCCAAAGTGCTAGGATTACAGACTAAGCCACTGAGCCCAGCCCAACTTTTAAAATAGTATCAGAATGTTAAATATGCTCCCGGTGGAATTGAGAGGCTGCTATCAGGGAAAAAGAGAAGTGGCCAGAACATCAGAATGCCAGGGACCCCTCAGCGTCTCTGGGGAAGGTTTGGCTTAGAGTTGTTCAGTCTTTCCTGGACTAGTACATGAGACAGAAACATCCTCTAAATCCAAGCCTGTCATCTTATGGCACTGTATTTTCTGGGAAGAACCCAGCCCTAAATCCTGGAGAGCTGTGGACTGTTAAGTGAGGTAAGGGCAGAGGTAGACAGAGGTTGTGAGAAGCATTTTTTCTCTGCCTAGAATAATTTGCACAGTCCATGGTTTGCACTGCTCTGTGCCATACTAGATACCGGTTTCCTCACTCCCTCCCCCACGGAAGTAGCAGAGAGCAAGACTGTGTTACAGCCTTGGAATCACAGAGGGGAGAGCAAGACAAGCAGGAGCTTAAAACCAAAACCTCACTACCCAAAATGCCCTTCAACCAGTTCCCAGCCACAGGCAGTGCCTCCTCTCTGGGTGCCCTTTAGGTCTTGATTTGACTCCATTTTCTCGGACCCTTCTCAACCGCCACCCCTTACCCTTACTCCTTACTCACTCTTCTTTAAAGTGAAACCGTGAGGATTTAAGATCTGGGATTGTATGCAGATAATGTTTCATGTAACTCTATTTCACATCAAAGGGGCATATGCTCTATGGTAATGAATCCAGCCTGAATGCCAGGAGTCATAGCTCCCCTGCTGGCTCAGCCTGGCCTCCACAGCAGCTCGCTCATAAAGCGGGGCGCATAAATGAGTGACTGTTTCAAAGGGTGTCGTGCGAGTTCATGAGTTCCTCGTTCATCTCTTCCTGCTCAGAACGGTCACAGTGAACAGTCCCCAACTGCTGTGCTGTTGCTGCAGGAACCACCCTTCTTTTTCAGTTTTATCCTTGAGGCACGGCATCCTCAGTGGCAATGGCGGAGGGGAGAACAACCTGCCAGTGGGCTGTGGGCAGGGCTCATGAATGTCATGCCAGGGACATGGCCGTGTGCTGATGTTGGGAGACATTTGTTTGTTAAGCTAGGTGATAGAAGTATGTGAGGCAAGTCCTCCTGGGATTGCTCTTCAGCATGGTCGACTCCCCAAGGGTCCTTTGTTCCCTTTGGGTAAGGCAGGTGGTGATGTGGTAGAATTCATCCCGGTGAGAGACGTGCAGAGGGCTTGGCAGGTGCCTAGGAGGAATGTCTTGGGATCACTCGCTCCCACCAAAGCAGTATTGCTGACTCATGTCTACTTTTAGGCCTCTTTGACAGCCCCCCAGGATCAGATGATGCCAAGCTCATTGATATATTTTATCCCGGAGATCAGCAGTCTGTGACGTTTGGGACCAAGTCTAGAGTGGGAATGGGAGGCATGGAAGCCAAGGTAAGAATCTGGTGCCTGAACTGCCCTTGACCATTATAAAGCCTAGGAATATTTTATCCTGTTTACTTTTGGGAATTGTGTGGTGGCTAATGGTTCAGATGTGAGGCACACACACACTTAAATATGCACAGTGATGACAATGTTTAGTCTGTCTGTATTTTTTTTGTTAATGGTATGTGAATAGTATATTCATATTGTAACTCGAGGGCAGGGCATATATATTTTTGGTAATTCACAAATCATCTAATATACCACCTCAAGTATTTCTTGAGGAAAACGTTCAAAAGTTCTTGGTCTCCCATTGGTTGTTCTGAGAAGTTATACCCTTGAGGAATGGCGTCATATGTAGCACTGATAGAAGTGAGGACGAGAGTCCCGCTTACAAAAGCTAAGCATCCTCAGGATCAGACTTATTAATCCCCAGGCCTTTCCTTAGGTTGTTTCAGAGTTGAGGTGCCAGAAGTCAAATGTAGAAGTTATGAGCCCCATACTACAGAACTTGGCTGGAAACAAAGAGCTGGCTGCTTCATCTTCAGGCAACATGTGCCAGAGAACAGTGTGTGGGCTGCATGTGTACCCAAAGCTTCTGAGCTGTGAATAACATCCCTGCATCTGCTTAGTTTGCTCAGTATTAAATAGCATTCTATATCTTTCTGCAAGTTTAAACTATGGGTGACTAGGTCTGCGTCTTGTCTTCATTCTGAATCTTTGGATCTAACCCGTCCCATTAGGTGAAAGCAGCCCTCTGGGCTTTGCAAGGTGGCACTTCTGTCGTTATTGCCAACGGAACCCATCCAAAGGTATCTGGGCACGTCATCACAGACATCGTGGAGGGAAAGAAAGTTGGCACCTTCTTTTCAGAAGTGAAGCCTGCTGGTAAGTAGTTCTTCAAAAAATTCCAAGGCCTATGGATGGTAGCTAATAACACCCCATCCTAGATGAGATTGGGTGCGTTCAGGATGGTATGGCTGTGGACGTCACCCCATCTTAGGACGGAAGACTGAGCTCTCATTCTGGGTTATAGATCACAACCTTGATGTGTTCATATTATGAAATAGGGTATTGTTATGAACACTATTTTCAAAATTGGATTTCGTTTTGCTTTTGTAAAAGTCTGTCTAACCTGCCGAGTTAGGCCTATTCTCTGCAGAATCACTAGAATAAAGAATATATCCTGAATTGTATTCTACATCTTTAAAATAAAATATATATATATATATATATATATTTTTTTTTTTTTTTTTTTTGAGTTGGAGTCTCACTCTGTCGCCCAGACAGGAGTGCAGTGGCCGCTGCCGGCCACCACAGCCTCGACCTGCTGGGCTCCAGCGATCCTTCCACCTCAGCCTTCTGAGTAGCCGGAATTACAGGTGCACGCTACCACGCCCGGCTGATTTTTTGATTTATTGTAGAGATGAGGTCTCACTGCCCAGGCGGGTCTCAAACCCGCGGGCTCAGGCAATCCACTCACCTCAGCCTCCCAAAGGCGCGGGATTACAGGCTGAGCCACCGAGCCTGGCTAATAAAATATATTTTTAAAAAGACTATAAACATCCGTTTTCTCAGGAAACATTTGCTAGGCCCATGCTGGATGCCAGGTCCCCAGGAACACTAGAGATACAGAGGTGCATAAAGGTGCGGTGTGTACCCTCAGTGCTCACGAAGGACAGAGCTGCCTGAGAACCTGCATTCAGAAATGCAGCACATCACAAAACATCAGTCAAAGTGTAATTGAAAAGAAATCTAGAGAACAGAAAATATATTGTTTACCCCAGAAATATGGGCAAGTCCTTGTGGCTGTGCCTGAGCAGTCTTGTGTTATTGCGATCCCGTATGTGGAACAAGCCCACCAAGACATCAGGTGCTCCTTCTGTGCGGTGAGGGACGTGTGCACGTGCCGGGAAGGCGAGGAGGGCTAGGCTGACCATGACCTGAGGTTTCCACATGTTCTTGCAGGCCCCACCGTCGAGCAACAGGGAGAAATGGCTCGCTCTGGAGGGAGGATGTTGGCCACGTTGGAACCTGAGCAGGTAGTGACCTTAGCTGATGGTTGCATTACTTTCTGAGCAAGTCATGCCGTACGTTTGGCACTACAGTCAAGCCTGCTGATTTCCCCTTTCTTCCTCGTGTCCCAGGAGTTGTCTGAGTTGCAAGTCTAATTCAGATCTGCCCTGCCTTTTTTCTCTTTCCTAATTTTATTTTCCCTTTGCCTTTTGTAGGCTGAGGCCTAAGGTAGCTTTTCATCACTTGATGTTTTGATCAAAGGCATCGTGAAAATGATGAGCTCAGGAAGGCCACCTGATCCTTCCACATCATGGGCAGCGAGAGGCAGGAACGTTACTCATCCCAGCCCATTCTGGATCCCCTAACTGTCCTATAAGGTGGAAGCTCGAGAGCCCACTCCCCTGTGGGTGGCCTGCCCTGTCTGTCACCAGTTACTCGTGGCTTAGTTTAAGTGGCGGGCACGAAGAGGCCGGAAGCGAGAGGCGGTCAGGTGAAAGCTGGGCGCTGACTCCCCAGGGTTGTGTTGTCAGGGATGGACTTGAGAGTGATGGACACATGTTGTTTCCGGGGGCTACTTTGACCTGAGAAAGGAGAAGAGGAAGTAAAATAACTGCGGTAGCAGAGAGAGGAAAGCAGAGAAGGAACCCGGCTTCTCTCTCAACCCACTTCCCTCTGCTCCCCCGTAGTCCCCACATCTATTTGCCACGTTGCCTAATCTAACTGGGTGAGGTTTGGGGTCTCTTCAGGGATCTGGACTACATTTTTTTCTTTTTCACTGAATTCATTAAATAAATAATTGACAAGAAAGAAATGCCAGATATGAAAATGTACCTGGGAAATAAGCTCTCTAGCCAGTGATACTAAATATGTAAAGATGTGTGCACCATGCTGATTCGAGGAGCTGGCTCCTGTCTCCTGGCAAACTGTGCAACCCATCAGGCCTCCTCCCCCACCGTTGGGCCAGGGTTGGCTAATCATGCTAATCAGGAGTGGTGAGCAGGACGAGGAGAAGTCAGAAGATATGAGAGAGGAAGGAAGAAGTCAGGGGAGCAGCGATGGGAAATGAGTAGGAGCCAGGAGACTGCAGGCGACGGTGGTCTTGGATGCAGGCGCGGGCCTGTCACTTCTGGAAGAGCAGCTTTACAACCTGTGCGTGCGTTCCTCTTGGGTTAACACATCGGCTTGTCTTTTCAATGGTGTGCCTTTCTTTCAGAGAGCAGAAATTATCCATCATCTGGCTGATCTGTTGACCGACCAGCGGGATGAGATCCTGTTAGCCAACAAAAAAGACTTGGAGGAGGCAGAGGGTGAGGACCAGGCAATTTAGAGTCATTGTCTTGGAGGGGTTTTATTTGGGTTTGGGGTTTCTTGTTTTACTACTAATTCTTATGTCTGCCTAGAGATAAGACTGCTGCAGAAGAGATTGTATCTTATGCAGCATTTTTAGCAAGGGTAGGTGGCTGTGTTAGGCTAGTATTAGTTATGCTGCCCCGCCCCCACCCCAGATATTTTAGTATAATCACGAGGGGAGCTTTTTCCATTCCCCACAGGTCAGGAGCTATGGCTGCTGTGGCGTTTCTGGATGAAAAAGGAAAGTTTGAGAACCCCAGTGCTTTAGGCATTCTCTAATAGCAGCCAACATTTATTTAGGCCTTTCTGTATTACCAGGCACTGTGCTAAGGGCCGTACAGACAGAATGTCGTTTAATCTTCACAACATAGCCCTTTTGAGATAACTACTATGTATTATCCCCATTTTACAGAGGAGGAAACTGCGACTCAGAGAAGTTGGTCAGTGATGGACCCAGATTCAAACACAGGTGGAATGTCCATATGAAAGAGCTGTAGAAACAGTTTGTGTGGCCTATGATGGAGAGCACATCTCTCAGTTAATTAACCAGCCTGAAGACTTCCCAGGTTTAGTGCCTGTGCCACCCAGAAAGACCCTGAGATGATAATGGCAGAGTGAGATGGTGAACTCACACTGCAGGCAGTGGAACATGTGAACAGTCAGTCAGGCCCTGATTCCTTCTCTCCTTTTTCTTAATTATCTTTTTTTTAAATTTATTTAATCAGAGTGTAACTCTGTCGCTCAGGTTGGAGTGCAGGGGCATGCTCATGGCCATCGTAGCCTCAACCTGCTCAACTACAGGCACATGCCACCATACCCAGCTAATTTTTTGACTTATTGTAGAGACAAGGTCTTGCCTGGCCTTAATTATCTTTTCCACTTTAAAATAATGGGGGTTGCCAGGCACAGTGACTCAACGCCTGTAATCCCAGAACTTTGAGAGGCGGAGGCGAGAAGATTGCCTGAGCCCAGGGGTTCGAGACCAGCCTGGGCAACATGGTGAGACCTTGTCTCTACAATAAATTAAAAAAAAAAAAAACAAAAAACAACTAGATGGGTGTAGTGGCACACACACTGTAGTTTGAGCTACTTGGAAGGCTGAGGTGGAAGGATCGCCTGAGCCCAGGAGGTCAAGGCTGCAGTGGCCGGGAGCGTGCCATTGCACTCCAACCTGGGTGACAGAGTAAAACTCCAGTTAAAAAGGGCGGGGGACTGATTTTTCTGGGGTTTTTAATTTCCTTTTCTCATGAATACATATGCATTAACATTAACATCCAGATTCAGAGTTCCTTTCGAAGAATCCTTGCAAGGAGCATCAACATTACTTTCATTCCTTAAAGCAGTGGTCCCTGACCTTTCTTGGCATCAGGGACAGGTTTTGTGGAAGATAGTTTTTCCACGGATGGGGGTGGGGAGGAGGATGGTTTGGGGATGATTCAAGCGTATTACACTTATCGTGCAGATCAGCGTCAGCATTAGAGTCTCATAAGGAGCACTCAGCCTAGATCCTTCACCTGCACAGTTCGCAATAGAATTCGTGCTCTCATGAGAATCTGATGCCACCGTTGATCTGACAGAAGGTGGAGCTCCAGTTATCTGCCACTCCCCTCATGCGATGTGGCCCACATCCTAACAGGCCATGGACTGATAACAGTCTGCAGCCCAGAGGTTAGGGGCCCCTGCCTTAAAGCATTTTTGAACCATTGTTTTAGAACTTCCTCTAGAGTTTATATCTAGTCTTTTTAATTTTTGTAGTATTGGAAAGTCATAAAGTAGATTTTCAGAAATCTTCTTTTAATTTCAAGTAAAAGAATTAAGACTCACAGAGGTTAAAGCTGTTGCAGAAAGTCTCACAGCCTGTTACTGGCAGAACTCTGATTTGTGATCCCAGTTACATCTCTGCACACACACATGGACACCCTGCAGGTTAAGAATAGAGCCCTACGTATACATGAGCACAGTCATCCCTTTTGACTCAGTAATCTCAGTTCAGGGGATTCAGCCTAAGAAAATATTTCAAGAGGAGAAAACAGCTCTGTATGTAAAGATTCGTAGAGCAGGATCATTTATCACACTGAGAAACTAGAAACAACTTGAGTGTCTAACAACACAGGTGTGGTTCAGTGCATTAAGCTATGTCAGTTCAAGGGAATTTTTTTTTTTCTTTGAGTTAGCCTGTCACTTAAGCTAGAGTACAGTGGCATGATCATGGCTCACCACAGTCTCAATCTGCTGGGCTTAGGCTGGTCTCCTGAGTAGCTGGGATGACAGGCATGTGCCACTATGTCCAGCGAATATTTTTATTTATTTATTTTGAGTCAGAGTCTGACTCTGTCGCCCAGGCTAGAGTGCAGTGGCATGCTCATGGCCACCCCAGTGTCAACCTGCTGGGCTCAGGTGATCCTTCTGCCTCAGCTTTCCAAGTGGCCAGAGCTATAGGTGCGTGCTACCACACCTGGCTAATTTTTTTTATATATATATTATAGAGATGAGTTCTCACCAAGTTGCTCAGGCTGGTCTCAAACCCCTGGGCTCAGGCAATCCTCTCACCTCAACCTCCCAAAGTGCTGGGATTACAGGAGTGAACCACTGTGCCCAGCCTTGATTTTTTTTTGTAGAGACGAGATTTTGCTCTGTTGTCCAGGCTAGTCTTGAACTGCTATGCTCAGGCAGTCCTCTCACCTTGCGCTTCCAAAGTGCTGAGATTGCAGGTATGAGCTGCTGCGCCCGGTCTCAAGGAATATTTAGTAATAATTAAGATAATACATTTTGCAACATGGAAAACATACATGCATTGTGAAGTGAAAAACTGGGATGTGACATTAAATATGTACTATAATTAAAATTTGATTTTTAGCATGTGGAGAAAAGTGAAGAAAATTAATGTATACAACAGGTTGGTAGCCTGATGGTTTAATTTTTCCTTAATATAAGGTTGGTTCTCTCCCTCCAAAGTAGAAATCTTTATTATTTTTTTCTTAGTGGATGTAACTATTTTAAAAAGGCTAAATTTATCATAATCTCATTTCAACATTGACGCCAGTAATGATCTGTGATACATGATTCTAGGTGGTTTTCCTGAGTGTATATGTGTGTGTGTGTGTGTGTGTGTGTGTGTGTGTGTGTGTGTGCGCGCGCGCGCACGCGTGCATACATAGACTCACACCATGCATACTGTTGTCCTTAAAATTAAAGAAAATTTTCTATATAAACATACCATAGCTTTACTTAAATTTTGTAAATCCTATTCTCCATCCCAAAATATTTAACTCTTTATTTTAGAAAAAAACATATTTTGCTTCTGATTATAATAATAATGCACTTGCTGTAGAAAATGAAAATAATGCAGAAAAACAGAGAGATCACACTGTCTGAAGAACTTTCAGATGTCACCCTGTGCACACAGATATACACAGCATTGATACATAAGATCATGTCACATGTGCTGTTTTACAGTTTGCCTTTTTATTTTCATTTTTAATTTTTATTAATTTATTTATTTTGAGTCATAATCTCACTCCATTGCCCAGGCTGGAGGGCAGTGGCATGCTCATGGCCACCCCAGCGTCGACCCACTGGGTTCAGGCAATACTTTTCCTTCCGCCTCAGCCTTCCAAGTAGCCAGAACTATAGGCACGCACTACCACACCCGGCTAATTTTTTGATTTATTGTAGAGGCGAGGGCTCGCTAAGTTGCCTGGGTTGATCTCGAACCCCGCAGGCTCAGCCAGTCTACTGGCCTCTGCCTTCCAAAGTGCTGGGATTATAGGCTGAGCTACCGAGCTCAGCCCAGTTTGTCTTTCTCACAAACTGTATCTGAGCCAGCTTTCCATGTCGATAAACATAGATATATCGTGTACAGTAACTGCACTGTAGCCCATTGTCTAAATTTTTAGGTGGAATTGGTTTCCCACTGTTGTAAAAATGCTGTGGTAACTATCCTGGTTACACACAGGCTTGTTCTTCAAGTGGTACGTTTTGGAACCAAAGTTGCTGACCCAGAGGGTGCGGGTGTATGTCACTGTCTCCCTGAGTCTGTCCCTCATGCAATGCCACATGGTCATGAAACACCCCGACATGCTTGCTGGGTGGTGGCTGCAGCCTGCCGGGTCTGCCGCCCCACCTGTGCTCTCAACACCTTTCCAGGGAGACTCGCAGCTCCTCTACTGAAGCGTTTAAGCCTCTCCACATCCAAGCTGAACAGCCTGGCCATCGGTCTGCGGCAGATTGCAGCCTCCTCCCAGGACAGCGTGGGGCGTGTTTTGCGCCGGACCCGCATTGCCAAAAACCTGGAACTCGAACAAGTGACTGTCCCAATTGGAGTTCTGCTGGTGATCTTTGAATCTCGCCCTGACTGTCTACCCCAGGTGCGTGACTAAATGTCCTACCAGGGGGTGGGAGGGGGTGGGGGAATTGGAGGAAGAGTGTGTTTTCAGGACTGGAGATAAGATTCTCAAAGGCAATTGTGTGGGTGTGGGTGTGGGTGTGGATGTGTGTGAAGATCTTCTGGGTTTTTTGGTCCCAGAAAAAGATCAATTTTGAGACTTCATTCTCAGGCTATTCTTCGGGCAACTTATGTTCTTGATTCTTCCAGTAGTCCTGAGGTAGCTCTTCATATGTTCATGTTACAGTTGGAAAATCTGAGCCTTGTAGACGTTAATATTCTCGTCACACTTTGTGTAAGGTAGAGCTGGGACTGGAGCCCAGATCGAGCTGCCACTCTGTAGTGCAGGAGTGGTTTTCCAAATACCTTCGCTCGTGGCTCACTCTGCCGCCTGGCCACGAAGCCCCGCTGGCCTGCTGCAGGTCGCTCATCTCACAACTGGCTTTGCCGGTGTGCTCCGTGTCACAGATGACTTCCTGTATGTTGGCTAGGGAGAAGGACTGTCAGTAGTTAATGAGAGCTAGAATGCAACTCTCTTTAAGGACGTGAACGTACCATAGGCTCCTGTTAAGAAGCCACACGTTCAAGGTCTTGCCAGGCCACCAGGCCGGGACATATAATGTAGTGCTAGAGGGTAGCCTCACACTGTGGCCCTAAACTGTCCCAAAACTCGGAGGCCATTTCCTCACTGGACTGTCCTGTAGGGTGATACCAGCTTTTTCTTCGCACTATCCCCACGGTCTCACAGGAAAATTCTGGTTTTTTAAAAATAAAAAGGGGTACAAGTGCAAGTTTGTTCCATGCATGTGTCATGTAGCGGTGGGTCTGGGCTTTTAGTGTCCCCGCCCTCAACAACAACCATTGTACCCAGTAGGCTGTTCTCCAACACTCACCTCCCTCCCACCCTTTGGTCTCCAGTGTCTGACATTCCACTCTATCCATCCATGTGTGCCCATTGTTTAACTTCAAGTAAGAACATGTGCTGTTTGTTTCTGGGAAATTTTGTTTTAAACACAAATGCAGCACCTCTTTATTAGAAGCCATGGATGACAAGTAGGAGTCTGGAATATGCTACGGAAGGTCCTTTCTGATGTGTCCTAAAGCCAGCCTGTTCACCAAGGGACTGTCATACCAATGGGGCCTGTCCTCAGCCTCTGGCTGATGTGGGCACCCCACCCTCTGGCTACATACCTGTCTAGCAGAAATGCCCCAGTGATGTCTGCAAAACCCGCCTTTGGCCAGGCACAGTGGCTCACACGTGTAATCCCAGCACTTTGGGAAGCTGAGGCGAGAGGGTTGTCTGAGACCAGGATTTTGAGACCAAACAGGGCAACTTGCAAAGACCTCGTCGCTACAATAAATCAGAAACTTAGCCAGGTGTGGTAGCATTGTGCCTGTGGTTCCAGCTGCTTGGAAGGCTGAGGTGGAAGGATTGTCGGAGACCAGCAGGTTGAGGCTGCAGTGGCTGAGTGTGCCCCTGCACTCCAGCCTGGGAGACAGAGTAAGACTCCAAATAAAATTTTTAAAAAACCCACTTCTGTTGGTGGCAATGTCCTAAGTGACTCTGTGGTCTGTGTCCATGAAGTATCTCTGCTATATGTCATCCATACAAGAAGAGTAAGGTTTCCTCTTAAGCCAACCACTAGTGAGACTCCTTACCTGGGCTCCTAACCCTAGATGGTTTCACCAAATCCCTGAGTCCCAAAAATTGCATGCAGAATTCTGTGTGTGTGCATTTATCTGGAGAAACTTTACATGGCTTTTTTAAGAGGTCATGAGCAACAAGAACAAAAAAGGACCGAGAACCTCTAATCCAGAGTTGAGCATGCTCAGGCAAGGTTTTTAGTAAAATTGTTTTTTTTTCCGTGTTGTAAAAGCAAGATTTCATTCATCCCGAGAGCAGTGAGAGCATGAGGCTTTTGGCTTTGGGTGACAGGTCAATGTCACTCATTCTTTGCTGTAACAGTCCTGCCCAGCGGGTGTGTGGAAACAAGGCTCCTTTCCCAGCAGGCTCGCCATCACTGTCCAGGGCCGGCAGGAGCATGTGTCTCCTGCAGGCGTTTAGAGCTCTGGGAACAAGTCCAGGGCCAGGGTAGATTGTGGCCAGATGTGCTACCAGCCTCAGCTGAGTCAGGTAGAGCATGTGCTTCCCCACGGAGCCCTGAGCATGCTGTTATCCACAGTGGAGTGTGAGGAGTGGGACACTTAACTCAGGTAACTTTGCTAACGTACTAAGGAAGCCATGTAGTTTAGCTCCAAAGATCCAGGTGGTTCACTTTGGAGTCAACCCATCTCCGTCTAGCTCCCAACACTGCTGTTTATAAGCTGCATCATCTTGGGGGAGTCACCAGCCTCTCTGGACTTCAGTGTCCTTATCCGAAAAGGGGGGCATAAAACAGGCACTTTCTTCGCTAGATATTGTAAAGGTAAAGCCACACAGGCCTTACAAAATGACGAACACGGTGCAGAGTGCTGGGAAAGTGCTCAGGGAGTGTGAACGTTGCTGTCGCTGTTAATGTTTTGTCACCTGGTCACCTCTGCCTCTGATCTGCAGGTGGCGGCCTTGGCCATCGCAAGTGGGAATGGCTTGTTACTCAAAGGAGGCAAGGAGGCCGCACACAGCAACCGTATTCTTCACCTCCTGACCCAGGAGGCCCTCTCAATCCATGGAGTCAAGGAGGCCGTACAGCTGGTAGGTCCCTGGGAAGGAGCCAGGTCAGGTGTTTGGGAGTGTAAGCAAAGCTTAGGCTGCTGGGGCCAAGACTCTTGCACAGGCAGGCTTGATTGGAGTGGCAGGAGGTTCTGTGAGCCACCCGACAGAGCCAGGTGGGTCTTTGGTGGCTTGGGAGGGCCACTGCCATGCAGCTGCGTCCTGGCACTGCTGACCACAGGAGTGTCAACGGGACCCACAACCTGGGCAGCAGGAGCAGTGGGCCTTGAGGGTGAGGCCTGACTTCTTCTTGTTGGCAGAGGGATTTAAGGCAAGCCATAGGAGAAGCTTCATGAAAGTCTGTCCAGTCCGTTATGCAGCATGCATGTATGAGATCATGCTGTTCTCACTGTTACGTTTAAGGTCATTATTTAACTGACCATAGTCTCACTTTCCTCAACGTGTCAAGGTAGTTTGATAGTTATAGCTGTAGCTTGGTGAGCGCCTACTGTGTGCAGGGCACTTTGTATCCATTATCTCATTTAATCTAATCTTCACAACAGCCTTGTTAGGAAAATACCATTCATTATTGGGCCCACTGTCTTGCTTCGAATAAAACAGACTCAGGGGTAAAGTAATTCGCCCGGAGTCACACAGTTCACAGTAGAGTTTAGATTTGGACCAGGCTGACCCCAGATCCTTCTCTTTTGCCATTGAAGCCCGCTCACTCCAGCGTTCCAGGATTCTGTTGGCTGCTGGGAGGATGTCTATGAACCTCCTGCATTGCATGCTCAGTGACCAGGATCGGGATTTTCTCTTAATGGCAACGTAGTGGGTAGAAAGAGGGATTTTAGGGATTTAAATCCCAGCTCTGCCATATCTCAGCTTGGACAGGTTCCCTCCAACCTGCCCTCACTTCCTGTTGATGTATGACATTCACACAGGACATATACAGATCCTCTGTGAACACCTCTGTGACTTTGTCCACGTGTGTGTACACACACGTCTATGACCACCAGGTGTATAGAAGGTCATCAGCGGTCCCAGCATCCTGGAAATCTTGTGCCCTGCCTAACCAGTGTGTCCCACCCTGCCACAGGGTGACTTTTTTTTTAAGTTGGGGTCTCTGTTACCCATGCTGGAGTGCAGTGGCATAATTATGGCTCACCATAGCCTCAAACTCCTGGGCTCAAGTGATTCTCCTGCCTCAGCCTTCCAAGTAGCTATAGGCATATGCCACCATACCCAGCTAATTTTTTGATTTTTTGCAGAGACAGGGTCTCGCTGTATTGCCTAGGCTGGTCTTGAACTCCTGGGCTTAAGCAGTCCTCCTGCCTTGGCCTCCCAAAGTGCTGGGATTATAGGTGTAAGCCACCGTGCCCAGCCAAATTTTTTGACTTCTGTCACATAGAATTACTTTTGCCTGTTTTTGAACTTCATATAAATGGAATCATACAAAATACATTTTATGTTGTGTGTCATTTGTTCATCATTACTTCTGTGACATTAATTCAGTCATTGCATCTAGCATTCGTTTTCTCTAAGTTTGATCTCTGTGTATTAATAGTATTCCATTTACATACATATGCAACAGTTTTTCCTTTCTTCTGCTGATGAATATTTAGGTTGTTTCCAGCTTTTGACTATGTGGAATAAAGTTGTTATGAACACACTGGTACATGTATATTTATATTTGTTGTAAAGGCAACATGGCCATGGAAAAATATTAAAAATCAAGATGAGAAAAAAATGCTTATGATCTCAGTGTCCTAACACAAGCACTTTTGTCGTTCCAGTCCACTTCCCAGGGTAGAGGTTGTCACTGGAAGTCCTGGCAAATGGAGACTCCCTGGAGAGACACGCCATTTTCCCAGGGTTGTGATCTGAGCCCCTCCCTTTGTGATCCTCTGAGCCCGGCGTAGTCTCTGCCACATCTGATCTTCAGAGTGGTACCTTGTACCTCTTATGGCATTTCAGAACCTCTGCCCTGTACTATGGCTAGCTGTGTCCTCGTGCTGTCTTCCCTGTTAGACTCAGCTCTGCGGGCAGGGTCGTGTTCTGCGTGTTGTGGGATACAGAGCATGGCACCAGATGCAAAGTATTTAATAAGCATTTGCTGGATAACTTTTTTATTCCCATGATCAGAAACTTAATCTTGTTTTCAGACGTTTTCACAGTATCTGATTTAGTTCTCAGGATATGCAGACATTTACCTAAAAAAAGGAAACTGCTATTTCTCTATTTTGTGTAGTCAGAAGATGTCAGCTTTATCTTTTTATTCTCTTTCTTTAGGTGAATACCAGAGAAGAAGTTGAAGATCTTTGCCGCCTAGACAAAATGATCGATCTGATCATTCCACGCGGCTCTTCCCAGCTGGTCAGAGACATCCAGAAAGCTGCCAAGGGGATCCCAGTGATGGGGCACAGTGAAGGGATCTGCCACATGTATGTGGATTCTGAGGCCAGTGTCGACAAAGCCACTAGGCTGGGTGAGCTGGCTGGGGTCTCCCGTTTCCCAAGGGTGAGACACTTACTAAATCTGCTGTCGCTAGATCCTGTTGATAGAAACATGTCTCTTCTCTTTTCCTTTCAGTCAGAGACTCTAAGTGTGAATATCCGGCTGCCTGTAATGCCTTGGAGACGTTGTTAATCCACCGAGATCTGCTGAGGACCCCATTATTTGACCAGCTCATTGATATGCTGAGAGTAGAGCAGGTAAGTCAGGTTTGCAGGAGGGCATGTTACTTCCACTCTGGGATGTGGAAGCCTGTGGAGTTAGCAGGAACCGCTGTGGTGCCACAGAAGGCAATTAGGAAACAGTGTTTCTGGGCAACCCATGTGCAGAGTGCAGAGGTGAGCAGAACACACACCCTGCCCTCCACTTTCTAGCAGACAGACCAGCCGACATACGGATGGCTTTATTGTGAAGCAGAATGTGTTGTGTGCAAAGGAGGGTTCAAAGGTAAGGCAGACCACGTGGCAGCACACTACGTGGACTGTTTCTGGAACCTTTTATTCAGGAGACAAAATGTAAAGTTTATGATTCCAAACACATTCCTCCTTGCATGTGATTTGAGAAGATGGTGTAGAAATGTTTTCAAACCACAAATGTATGTGTATCCACTCCCCCGCCTATGCCTTCAGTCACCACTGTGAATGTGCTTGAAATGACAGCGTTTGGGGTCAACAGCTTGTGCGATGTGCTCTCTGGCTTGTGGTCTTGCCGTGTCATTAGGATTGTAAACCAGCCAAAGCCAATACGTTTCAAATATAAAGTTATGCTCTGTCCTGAATTCATGACTGCAAGAAAATAGATGCTCTCAGGCAAAAATGGCCTATCTGTTAAGCTTTATGCATGGATATATTTTAAACTTTAATGTCCGATGTCATGGTGCTCTTTCACAGTGATGTGAACTAACAGTAGCAGAGAAGATGCCTGCTGGCCTTGGTTGCTTTGTCCTGAGCATCTCTTCCCTTCCCTGTTTTCGCTGGGAAAGAAGGTTCCAGTCAGCTGATAAATGTGGCATGGTCCTGATGAGAACCTGAAAGAATTGTTTTGAAAATGAAAATTCACCCCCCAGAGTAGAAGGGAGCTAGATCACATGGTCTTCATGTCCAGGGCCTGCCTTTGCACCAGTGGCCTGTGGACTGGGCACCCACATTTGCCAAACCCCACAGTGAACAGGACTGGATGGGAGGAAGGTGCTCTGTCAGCCAGGACAAAACCCCCGCCCACCCCCGTCCTGACCCGGACAAACCGTATTGTCCTCAGTGATTAAAATAAGGATGGCCTTGAAGTTCCTCAAACCAAAGTGGGTCCGTGTGTACGTCTCGCAGCCCTTCTGTGTGGCAGGAAGTAAACCCAGTGGGGTGACTTGCACAGGGCTGGGGTTCTGGTCCCCTAGGACCATGGGTAGACCCCGGTCCAGGAGGAAGCGGGGTCCCATATAGGAAATGACAGGAGGGCCTCAGAAGCCCTTGGGACAAGACAGACACCGCTTGTGGTAACTTGAGCCAAGGTAAGAGCTTAGTCCTGAAGAATCAAGGCATGAACCCTGTCCTAGGGAAGTCTTGGAGAACAAGGCTTAAGCGGGACCCAGCTGTGACCTTAGGATCCTGAAATTATTCCAGCCAGGAGCTGGATTAGTGCCTGGGGCTGAGCTGAACTAGAGGTGGGGCCAGTCCAACACAGTCAGAAATCCAAGCAAGTACCTCTAGAGATGCTGGAAGAGCCTAGCCAAGTCAGCTTCCTCCAAAGCCAGCCTGTGACATCTCCAGGGGAGGGAGTGGAAAATGTATATGTAGATCTCCCTCTGTCCATATGGTTCCAGTGCCTAGATCCACGTGCAGGGGGTGGGGTCTTTATACTCAAGTGTCCGTTTTAGTAAAATACCAGAAGTCAGGGCTACGTCAGCCCATTAAATGCCTCACATGTTCTTAATGTTCAGAAGCGTCCTGCTCAATCCTTACTCCAACTTCTTGGGGGCCCCATGCTGACGTGTGGCCAGTCAGCATTTCCCAAGGCATAGCATCCAGCAGGGCAGGAAGGTCGGACCGGTCCAGCTATCCGGGCTCGGAGCCGCTCTGGAAGCCCCAGCTGTATCTGCAGGCACCACTCACTGCTTGAGCTGGAGCGTGCTTA
This sequence comes from Carlito syrichta, assembly GCF_000164805.1. Lineage (NCBI taxonomy): Eukaryota > Metazoa > Chordata > Mammalia > Primates > Tarsiidae > Carlito > Carlito syrichta. The sequence goes on along the minus strand of NW_007248653.1, from coordinate 374,496 downwards.
TTTAGTGGTTTCTGTGTTGTCATCCTGGGCTTCCTCTGTTCCAGGTGAAGATCCATGCTGGCCCCAAATTTGCCTCCTATCTGACTTTCAGCCCCTCCGAAGTGAAGTCACTCCGAACTGAGTACGGGGACCTGGAATTGTGCATTGAAGTGGTGGACAGCGTCCAGGACGCCATTGACCACATCCACAAGTATGGCAGCTCCCACACGGACGTCATCGTCACTGAGAACGGTCAGTGTCCAGATCTCCCAGCACGCAGTGTCCGCCTTTTCTGCTCTGGCCTCCCAGGCAGCCCTGCACTGGCAGACCCTCGTGGCCCGCAGGAAAACATCAGTTGAGGAGGCTAATGGCAGCGCCTAGCATAGCTGCATTTGGTGGGTGGCTGGGTGCTGTCACACCTATGAGCCCATTGTGCTGTTATGGTGGCCCTGCCGGGGACGATGGAGCAGGGATGATTCACTCTGCTTTTAGATGACTTACCTGTGTCAAGGTGTCATCATTTAATCCGAGCAACAGTTCTTCCCAGGTAGTTAAAATAAACCCGTTTTACAGCTGAGGAAACCAGGGCCCAGGAGGTTACGGGCAGAACCGCCCCTGCACGTTCATTTGTTCACTCCGCAGATGTGTACTGAGGGATACACATCGTGGGTGCCGGGCGCCAGAGGCCCCTGAGGAATCTCTAGTCAGCTTGTTGGGGAATCATAACACCGCCAGTAATGGCAGCTGGCGGTTCCTGAGCACTCACTGGGCGCCGGGCCCTGGGATGAGTACTCCCTAGGGACCAACTCATCTCATCCTCTCCACAGCCCTAGGAGCTGGGTAAGGGCATCAGTCCCTTTTGACTCAGGCACAGAGAGGTGTAGACACCTGCTCGGGGTCACGCTGCTTGTGGGTGTAGAGCAAGACACAGGCAATGTGGGGGTGGAGCCTGTGGCGGAGCAGCAGTGGCCATTGCAGCACCAAGGCGCATCTGCGGGAGGTCTGGGCTCCACCCTGGCCTTCCCACAATGCCTGGCTGACGAAGCAGGCTGGCCTTCTTCCGCTTCGGAGCTTTCACAAGCCTCCTGTTCAGCGGTGAGAGCACGTAAGGCATGCGTGGGGCCAGGCCCTGTCCAGACCTGTCCCAGCAAGTGGCTGGAAGCAGGGGTGTGCTCCAAGGGTCACCCTGATTCTGTTTCTCTTTTTTCACCCTGCAGAGCAAACCGCAGAGTTCTTCCTCCAGCACGTAGACAGTGCCTGTGTGTTCTGGAATGCTAGCACTCGCTTCTCTGACGGCTACCGCTTTGGGCTGGGTAAGAAAGACTTTGTCGGGGGAGAAAGGGGTCCCTTGAAAAGCACTGGGTGAGCTGGGCTCGGTGGCTCAGCCTGTAATCCCGCGCCTTTGGGAGGCTGAGGTGAGTGTATTGCCTGAGCCCGTGGGTTCGAGACCTACCTGGGCAACTTGGCAAGACCTCATCTCTACAATACATCAAAAATTAGCCGGACATGGTAGCGCACGCCTGTAGTTGCAGCTACTTGGAAGACTGGGGCGGAAGGATCGCCGGAGCCCAGCAGGCAAGGCTGCAGTGGCCGGAAGCCGGCCACTGCACTCCAATCTGGGCGACAGAGTGAGACTCCAACTCAAAAAAAAAAAAGAAAAAGAAAAGCGCTGGGTGGCCCAAGGGCCTGGGAGGTAGAGGAGACACCTCTTCTTCCCTGTCACATGCTTGAGCAAGTGATGGAGACAGACATGTGGCAAGGTGGGATTATCAGGGAGAATAATGAATGAAACCAAGGTATTTCATGCGTGAACCAGGTGGGTACTCATTTCCTTCCTCGCAGGTGGAGAACAAGATCAGAGAAATGCAGTAACTTGTCCAGAGTCACACAGCTGGCACTCAGACCCAAGTTTGTGCAAATCCAAAGCCTGGGTCAACTCCTGCCACAGCACAGGCAGACCACAGCCTGCTTTTGTGCACAGGCTGTGACAGATGTACGTGCCAGGGTCCCTCGAGAGCTCTGCTGTTGCAGGCTGTTTTTTCAGAGTGACACAGCCACGTTGTCTCAGATGGGAACCCCACAAGGACAGGACAGAAGAAGGTGCTAGTACCTACATTGGGCCAAAGTACCAGCATCAAAAACAGGTCAGCCCAGAGGTACGAGGCTAACTTCTAAAACAGATTTTAAAACAGAAAGCTTCAGAGGGACACTCTTGGGTCCCCTCCCATTCTGTATAAAATCTCCATCCCAGCCCAGTGTGGTGGCTCAAGCCTGTAATCCTAGCATTTTGGGAGATTGAGGTGAGGGGATTGCTTGAGCCCACAGGTTCGAGACCAGCCTGGGCAACTTGGTGAGCCCTCGTCTCTATAATGTATTTTTTTAAAAAAATTAGCTGAGCGTGGTAGCACATGCCTATAGTTCCGGCTATTTGGAGGCTGAGGCGGAAGGATCTCCTGAGCCCAGCAGGTCGACGCTGGGGTGACCATGAGTGTGCCACTGCACTCCAACCTGGGAGACAGAGTGAAACTCCAGCTCAAAATAAAATAAAATCTCCATCCCTGTGTAGTGCTGGGGTTATTTAGAGTCTCTGGTTTTCAGGGGTACCATAGCATGAAACTTCAGTGAGACATTTATGACATATTTTCTGAATATTTGGGAATTATTTCAACCACTTAAAACATTTTAATCCCCCTGAAATTTTTGAACAGATGGTCAGCCTGGAGAAATGGTTCTTAATGAACTGTTAAAAGAAATTTAATTCAGTTACTCTTGGTCATCAGACCCTTTCAGTTCCTCACTTCTGTCGTGTTGGGGGTTGGATTTAAGTATTGCATCACTTGCACTGACCCTTGAACTCTGTATTCTGGAAACAAATTGCAGTGTGCTTTTAAGGGCTGAGGTGACAAGTGTCCAAGTGAGAATTCAGGAGGGAGATGAGCAAAAGGCCAAATACCCAGACCGCTGTCCTACCAGCACCAGCTTGAGCAAAGGCCCAGACTCCGGCTGAGCTGATCTCCCACGATATGCATCCGTGACAGCGAGAGGTGTTCAGTGAGCATTGACTCCCTTCCTGGCACTGCGCTAAGTGCATCACATGCATTCTCTCACTTGGTCTACAAAGTGGATTCTGTTATTTCCAGATGAAAAATGGAAGAGAGAAAACGTGTCTGACGTCACGTGATCTCCATACTGCTGAACTGAATCTGATCCCGGTGGTCTCTGTCCTTGCCAGCCACTTCCCAAGCACTTCCCGGGTCTCTGCACTTGCCTACCTCTTAGCACCTCCACCTGGTTCTTCTCAGTGCTCAGTTCCAGCCACAATGCCTCTCCTTGGGGAGGCTCCCATGACCCCCTGCCCTGCGGTGTCCCCAGCTCTGTCCCGGTCTCTGTCATGGCATCCTTCACTGCACTTGGGCACAACATAGGTTATTGACTCATATGCCACCACATCAGCTCCATGAAAGCAGGACCCTGAACCTGTTATTCACCACTTTATCCCCAGGGCCCAGCCCAGTGCCAGGAACATAGCACATGCTCAGTAAAGCTGTGATGAAGGGGGAACCCTGCCTCCGCTTTATACAGTGAGCACCAACCAGAGCCAGGAACATTCCTGAGGGTCTCAGGTCTGTACGGGGTGCAGGAGGGAAGGCAATGAACAATAACCCTTGCATGTACCCAGTAACTGTCTGAGTGCCCATGTGCTGAGACTTCCGGGGAACACTAAGAACATGTCCCTTACATTATAGGATTTAAAGTATATTTGGGGCCAGGCATGGTGGCTCATTCTTGTAATCCCAGCACTTTGGGAGGCAGAGATGAGGATTGCCTGATTCCAGGGGTCCGAGACCAGCCCAGGCAGTTTGGCGAGACCTCTTCTCAATGATAAATACAAAAAATTAGCTGGGCGTGGCGGTGCATGCCTGTGATTCCATCTACTTGGAAGGCTGAGGCAGAAAGATCACCAGAGCCCAGCAGGTCGAGGTCACGGTGGCCATGAGCGTGCCACTGCACTCCATCCTGGGTGACAGAGTGAGACTCCAACTCAAAAAATGTATATATATATATATTTGGGGAGTTGAAACTCTCATGTAAACGTTGTTGTACACCTTAAAACGTGTCCAGATGTCATCCTGTGTACAGTTCAGCTGCTCAGCTGCCATCAGAGACAGCACTTTGTCAAAATGCACTGGGAGTGAAATGTGGACAAGAAGCCCACATGCTTCAGGAGAAGGGGCGCGTCACGATGTCTTGTAACTGGGGAAGGTGCTTAAGAAGACGAGGACGGTGGGACTCAGCAGACTGGGGAGGGGGCGTCAGGGTTGGCAGAGGGCATCAAGGGAGGACAAGGCAGCGTGGGTCTGGTGCATAGACAGGAAGCAGGGGCTGGGAGAGCCCCCGTTGATCTGTGCTTTTCCACAGGAGCGGAAGTGGGCATCAGTACCTCTCGAATCCACGCCCGGGGACCCGTGGGACTGGAGGGACTGCTTACCACCAAGTGGCTGCTGCGGGGGCAGGACCATGTGGTCTCAGACTTCTCGGAGCACGGAAGTTTGAAGTATCTTCACGAGAACCTCCCTGTTCCCCAGAGAAACACCAACTGACAAGCCAGGAGCACCGGGACAGTCCCAAGAGGTCTTTGCATTCACCTTGTCTTGCCTCTCAGGGGAGAGCCAGGCTTTGTCTCCCAGTTCCTGGTAGGGTCACCTGGCGGAAAGTGCGCATAGGCGCTTCTGGTGTGTTCCAGCTCACCTTTTTCATTTTTTCTTTAAATAAGGAAAACTTGCTCCAGATCAGGACTTTGCCCAGTCTGATTCACCTCCGTGATCGCAAGGGGCGTGTCTCCACATGAAAGGCAAGGAAAAATCGAGCTGCTTCTCTCGCCTCAGTGAGGTACCGCGTCCCTTGGCGTCCGTCTGGTGCTAGCGCCGGGCATCCCGCATACCTCTTTCCACATTTCACTTCTTTCACGTAGTCATCTCCAAAAAGGAAAGATTGGAATTTTGGAAGAGGGGCGGCTCTCACTTTTAGCTCCCCAAGATGGACTGAATCATTTCCACTGGGAAGACCGACCTCTTGTATTTATTGGCTAGGTGAACAGACAGCCCTCCAGACGCCGCGTCTCCTCCCCATCCCGGACATGCTGCATCCCCGCGATGCAGGGGAGCCCGAGCTGCAGACAGGAGGTGCGGTCTTGGGGACCCCAGGAGCCAGAGGAATAGCTGCAGAATCATGCTTGAAATTTTTTTATGTGAATTATTTTGTCGCCTTGTCCTTTTCTTCCAAAACAAAAATTAGAGGATTATTTTAATACTTTGGATTCTTCCCCCTTTTTGAAAAATAAAGTTCTTATGAAAAGCCTGCATGCACGGCTCAAGTTTTTACCCACATTTTTGTCACTTTCGCCCTCCTCTTCCCTCCCTGTGGCCCTCTGGCCTGCTTGTAGGCAAAGTCCCTTCTCGGGACACTGTCCCTGGAGACGAGCCTTCTGTCTCAGCAGCGCCGGTGGAGGCAGCCCAGGCAGACCCCGTGGGGATGCAGACCAGGAGGCAGGGGGGCAGAACGGGAGACCAGCCCAGGAGCTTAAAACCAAAGCCCGGGGGTGGCCTCACGTTAGCAGATGTGTGCAGCATGAGCGGGCCCGCCACCAGTCCACCAACCCCAGCGGACGTCCTCATTCACTCCGGGTACAATCACCTCCTCCTCCCAACTCCTCCCTGCCTGTCAGCATCATGGGACGGTTCTGACCCCTCACCTCCCTCCCTCCCTCCAGCTCCTGTCCTCAGGGTCCCCAGTGCCTGACTGTCTGCCGCTGAAGATGGCTTGTCTCATAGGGACCCTCCTACAGAAATAAGCACTCACTCACAGGCTGCCGCTTGCCCTCTGAGGATGTTTTATGAGCACGAGAATTATGGTGTCATGTGGAACACGTTCCCAGGCTGGCTCCAAACTCTACCTCCCGTCCCGACCTTACATGGTCCAGCAAGTGACCCTGCCTGCCCTACCCCTGAGCGGGGGACTCCGGCATAGCTTGCCCGAAAAGGCAATAAGCAGAGTCTGCCTGAAACACTATCCCAGATACCACAATCAGCCGGACAACAAATGCCTGGAATCTCCCAGCTGGACACCAAATGCCTGGAATCCAAAATAGAAAACAGCCCAAGAGAGCTGGGCCTTGGGGAAGACTCACTGAGAAGGCAGACCCACATCAGGCCGTGGGAAACCACCAGCACCCCCAAACAAAAGCTCCACTCTCACTCACCAGCCTGAGTCAGCCCCTGTTGTCCAGGTACACACAGCAGAGCCACGAGCCACAGGAAATGCAGGCCATCAGGGCTCGAACATGGTGGTTCATTGGCCTCATGTAAAGAGAGGCCCGGCCTGGAGGCCAGCAGCCAAAGGCTGAGGTGATGGCCCCAAGATGGCATCGGGCACTCGGGCTGCTCTTGTTTCTGTTCCTCCATCCTAGGGTGAGGCCTGGGTCCACGCGCTAGTGACATTCCAGCCGTCGGGAGTGTGTTCCAGGAAGGAGGAAGAATCATGTGCAGAAGAGCATGTGCCAGCTGTCCCCTTCCAAGTGACGTTCCAGGAAGACTCATCCAGCAGCTTGGCAAGAACTGGCTCACGGCCTCCCCGTCTAAAAGGGATCTGAGAGACTGAGCGCGGTGGCTCACATCTGTAATCCCAGCACTTTGGGAGGCCAAGGCAGGAGGACTGCTTACCAGGAGTCTGAGGCCAGCCTGGGTAACATGGTGTGACTCCCATTTCTACAAAAAATTTGTTTTTTGAGGGGTTATTTTTGGGGAGGTATTTCTTCTTTTTTTGTTGTTTATTTTCCCCTTTTTCTTTCTTTTATTTTTTTTTCTTCCTCTTTTCTACAAAAAACTTATAAAATAAAAAAAATTAGCCAGGCATGGTAGCACATGTTTGTAGTCCCAATTACTCAGGAGGCTCAGGCGGGAGGATCACTTGAGCCCAGGAGGTCGAGGCTGCGGTAAGCTGTAATCACACCACTGCACTTCAACCTGAGTGACAGAGCCAGACCCTGTCTTTAAAAAATATAGACCAGCAGGCACGGTGCTCAAGCCTGTAATCCCAGACCTTGGGAGGCCGAGGTGAGGGGACTGCCTGAGCCCACGGATTCGAGACCAGACTGGGCAACTTGGCGAGACCTCATCTCTACAATAAATAAAAAATTAGCCGGGTGTGGTAGCGGACGCCTATAGTTCCGGCTACTTGGAAGGCTGAGGAGGAAGGATCGTCAGAGCCCAGAAGGTCAACACTGAGGTAGCCATGAGCAAGCCACTGCCCTCCAGCCTGGGCGACGGAGTGAGACTCTGACTCAAAAAACAAAACAATACATATAAATAAATAAATGATAGCGATTTGGGAAGTGTAGCTTTTTTATCTGGGCACATTGCAGCTTCAAGACAGCAAGGGTGTTACCGATCAGGGAGGACAATTGGATGGGAGAAGATTATCCTGATGGATTTATGGAGCTCAGAGAGGGATCCACTCACACCTCAACAACCTGACCACTGCAATGCGCAAGAGGGAGGGGACAGAAGCCAGTGAGGCGGCCACAAAGTCCCTCTGTACTGTCACAGAGGGAAGATGGCAGGGAAAGGTGACAGACACTCAGGGTCCGTGGTGCTGTCTCCAGCTTAATGGAGGGAACACAGTACTGCGACTTAAGGATTTTTTTTTTTTTTTTGGCTCTGCCACTGATGGGCCCTGTGACCTTGGGTAACTTACTTGAACATGCGTGCCTCGGTCTCCCCATCCGTAAAACGGAAGGTTGGATCGGCTTTTCTACTTAGAGAGTGGGGGAGGCTGTATGTCACTAAATTGCAAATTAGCTGAACAGGGCGTTTTTCCCATCTGACAGACACCCACAACTGCCCAAGTCCTCGGAGGGCTTTTGGAAGCTAAGCCCCAAATCTCTGACCCCCTCCCCTCCACACAGCCACTCCTAATTGCTGGATTTGGGCCTCCGGCTACTTCAAATGGTGGTTCAAGGATCCTTGTAGCAGAATAGCCAGGGGGCCAGCGAAAACTGCAGATCCCCCCAGAGCATATATCTGGGAGTAGGGAGTAGGGTGAGGAATTTTGTTTTGTTTTGAGTTGGAGTCTCACGAAATCGGAAGTTTTAACAACTTTTAACAAGCCCCTCATAATTTATACTACCACGATCATCACTGCAAGTAATCTGAGAGTTTTTGGTTTCCTCCCATCGTGAGAAGTCCACAGGCAAGGCAGCTCTCAGATGCCATTAGGAACCCAGACTCTTTCCAATTTGGGGTCCTGACATCTATTGTTTTTTTTTTTTTTGAGTTGGCGTCTCACTCTGTCACCCAGGCTGGAGTGCGGTGGCACACTCCGCTGCCTCGCCCTGCTGGGCTCAGGCGATCCTTCTGCCTCCACCTTCCAAGTAGCCGAAACCATAGGGCACGCACCACCACGCCCGGCAAATTTTTTGATTTATTGTAGAAATGAGGTCTCACCAAGTTGCCCAGGCTGTTCCTGAACTGTGGGCTAAGGCAATCCTCTCATCTTGGCCTCCTAAAGTGCTGGGATTACAGGCTTGAGCCACCGTTCCCGGCCCAATTTTTTGATTTATTGTAGAGAGGGGGTCTCACTAAGTTGCCCGGGCTGGTCTCAAACCCCCGAACTCAGGCAATCCTCTCGCCTCCCCAAGTGCTAGGATTGCAGATATGAGCCACCGCGTTCAGTCTTTTCTTTTTTTTTTTTTGGCTGGGGGGAGGTAGATCCTGACATCTTAACCAGGTAGTTTCTATTGTCCGGCAGCAGCAGCATCTACCTGCATGCCCCTGTTCCAGCTGCTTCCAGGAATGGAGAACGGGAGGACGCATGCGCAGTGCGCAGTTGAGTTGACCCGACACACCCACATTTAAAGACATCCCCAAAAGCCGCACTCAGTGACTTTCTCTGACTTAGGGAGGAGCTGTCTTGAGTGACCCCATGGGCAATTCTTGCTGCAAGGGCGGCTGGAAAGTAGGACTTTATAGCTGGGCACATTCCTGCCTGAACAAAAACCAGGATCCTCTTTATAAAGAAGATGAATATTGGATGAGCTACCAGCAGTGTTTGCTGGTTACCCCAATAACTTTCTGGAGAGTGGATTTCCTGGCCAGGTGTGGTGGCTCATGCCTGTCATCCCAGCACTTTGGGAGGCTGAGGAGGGAGGATCACTTGAGCCCAGGAGTTTGAGACCAGGCCTGGGCAACATAGTGAAACCTTGTCTCTTCACACACAAAAAAAACCCCAAAAAATTATCCCGGCATGGTGGTGCACACCTGTGGTCCCAGCTACTTGGAAGCCTGAGGCAGAAGATCACCTGAGCCCAGGAGGTCAAGGCTACAATAAATCATGATCAGACCACTGCCCTTCAGTCTGGGCAGCAGAGTGAGAGCCCCCCTGTCTCAAAAAAAAAAAAAAAAGGATTTTCTTGTAAGTCCCCCTTATTCCTTTGAGTTCATTGATGCAGGTTTTGTGGGGAAAGCCACATCGCTCTATGAGAGGTGGCGAAAAGACAAAATTCCTGGGGAGTTCTGGAGAGAAGAGTGCCTTGCAGACTTGCCCTAGGCAGAAGGTACAGTAGGGAATTAGGGTTAGAGAACACCTAATCACCAAAGTGTGAGAAAAGCCAACTGCCTTTAAACTCAATGGGGGTGGTTAGGGACTGGATGTGCCCCCCCAGATTCATATGTTGAAGGCCTTTGGAGGTTATTCAGGTAGATTAGGTCATGAGGGTGGGACCCTCATGATGGAATTAGCGCCTTAATAAGAAGAGACATCCTATCTCTGAACAAACTGGGCTCAGTGGCTCAGCCTGTCATCTCAGCACTTTGGGAGCCCGAGGAGAGAGGATTGCCTGAGCCCATGGGTTTGAGACCCACCCAGGCAACTTGTGAGACCTTGTCTCTACAATAAATCAAAAATTAGCCAGGCGTGGTAGCACGCCTGTAGTTCCGGCTACTTGGAAGGCTGAGGTGGAAGGATCACCTGAGCCCAGCAGGTTGCGGCTGCGGTGGCCAGGAGTGGGCCACTGCCTTCCAGTCTAGGTGACAGAGTGAGACTCCAACTCAATAATAATAAAAGATACCAAAGAGCTTGATAGTAGCTACCCATGTAAGGACATAGGGAGAAGACAAGATGGCCTTCTGCCAGCTAGGAAGTGGGGTCCTCACTAGAAATCGAATCGATCAGCACCTTGACCTTGGACTTCACAGCCTGCAGACTGAGAAATACATTTTTGTTTCACAAGCCACTCCATCTATTTTGTTATGGTAGCTAGAGCAGATGAAGACAAGGGTAATTGTCTTGGAGGTACTTGGTTTTTAGAAACGGAGTCCTGTTCTTTCCCAGAATTAGCCAGAGTGACATAGTGGCAAGAATATACCCTGAGGAGTCTTAAGACCTGTACTGCCACTTAGAAAGTGTGGGAACTTAGCAGAATGACTTTTGCTGAAATGAGCCACAGCGTCCTTATTTGGAGAAAAGCAGACAACTAATACCTACCTTAAAGAAAAAAATCAGGTAAGATTCTTTATATTTAATCTCACAAAACCATTCGTGGATAATTTGTATTATCAAAATTCAGAGAAGTTAAGACACTTTCCCTAGGCCAAACAGCACGTAGGTGTTGTAATCAAGGTCCAAACCCTATTCTACCTCTTAAACAGAAAGCCTGCATTCGGTAAGACACCTAGCTCATGGGAGAAGCACCATCAGTGTCAGCCATCCCTGAATGCCTATCTTTGTATTCCCCACTGAGCCCAGCAAGGAGCAATTCATACAGGTGCTCACTGAGTTCCTGTTGAGATGGACCACTTGGGCAGAGCTGTGGAGGTGACGGGGTCTTCTCTGAGATCCATGGATCACTAGGGACAACAGTGTGAGGCTGGCAGTCTAAAATGAGCACGTCTTCCCTGACCCCAGCTCACTTCTAAAGCGTCATTGTTCTCAGGAAAGTGGTAATTCCAGCTACTTGGGAAGCTTGAGCCCAGGACGGGGAGCTTGGTCACATGTGACAATGTCATTGCCACCAGTGCTTCCGGCAAAAATCAATGAATAACTTCAGAACCGCTCTTAAGGGCATCTCGTTTAGGTTGGCAAAACTCCACCTGTAGTGAGAAGGCAGTCTAAAGCTCCATTCGGTATTCAGTGAGCACCTACTGTGTGCCAGGTGCTGGAAATAAGAGACCTTCCCCACACCTGGTGGTTCAAATCTTAACCTGAGAATTGTTGCTCTAAACCTCAGATCATTCTTCTCTCTGATTCCCAGCTCTTCTTGCCTATTTCACCCTCATTCTTGGGAGAAGCCCCACGGCCAAGGGGAAGGCACCAAACGAGACTGATAGGCTGCCGTGCTGGAAGGAAGAGGATTCAGGTACCACAGGGAAAGCAGCTCCCTCATTCCGGGACTCTCACCTGGCCCCACGATTCCTCTAACGCTAGAGGGCAGTGTGGCCCCGTGGACCTCGGGAAGTCTGCCCGCCCTGCGTCAAGGCCCAGCAAACGATCTCCTCCCCATCTTCAGACTCATCTCCCGGTTAGCACAGTAAAGTAGCTTCCAGAGACCCATTTACCTGCAGAACACAGGCTTCTGGTTAAGAGGTAGAATAGGGTTTGGACCTTGATTTCAACACCTACGAGCTGTTTGGCCTAGGGAAAGTGTCTTAACTTCTCATAATACTTTCATAATACTTATCCATGAATAAGACAGCACAATACCCAGCATGTGGTAAGCCTTCTATAACTATTCGCTGTTACTATTCATTATGACTCTAAAGAAGGGCTTTTTCTTTAGTTTCGGACATGGCTTTTTAAAAAATTTCCTTTGCAACAGGGATCTCGCTTTGTCGCCCAGACTGGGCTCAAGCTCCTGGGCTCAAGCAGTCTTCACAACTCAGCTTCCCAAGTAGCTGGAATTACCAGCAGGCGTCACTGCATCTGGCACTACATTGGGTTTTTTTGAGTCAGAGTCTCATTCTTTCGCCCAGGTTGGAGTGCAGTGACACACTCAGGGCCACCGCAGCCTCGACCTGCTGGGCTCAGGTGATCCTTCCACCTCAGCCTTCCAAGTAGCCAGAACCACAGGTGTGTACCAACATGACCAGCTAATTTTTAAAATTTATTGTGGAGACAAGGTCTCACCATGTTGCCCAGGCGGGTCTCAAACATGTGGGCTCAGGCAATCCTCTCACTTCCACCTCTCAAAGTGCTGGGATTATAGGCATGAGCCACCACACCTGGCTTGCATTGCTCTTTTATTTAAAGTCCAAGCATCTTTTCCCAGGATAAATAGAGTGAGGACACTCTTAGGACAGATCTACTATGTACCAGGTGCCATAGCAGGAGCCTTACAAAGGACGCCACCATAATCCGAGTGAGGGAATTGTGATCCCTGTTGTACCGCCATAGAAACTAAGGATCAGGAGCCAGGCGTGGTGGCTCATGCCCATAATCCCAGCACTTTGGGAGGCCGAGGTGAGAGGATTGCCTGAGCCCACGGGTTTGAGACCAGCCCAGACAACTTGGCGAGACCACATCTCTATAATAAATCAAAAAATTAGCTGGGCATGGTAGCACGCACCTGTAGTTCCGGCTCCTTGGAAGGCTGAGTCGGAAGGATCTCCTGAGCCCACCAGGTCGAGGCTGGGGTGGCTGTGAGCGTGCCACTGCCTTCCAGCCTGGGTGACCGAGTGAGACTCCAACTCAAAAAAAAAAAAAAAAAAAGGATCAGGAAGGTTGAGTAAATTTCCCAGGGTCACACAGTTAGGAAGGGATGAAGGACTCTGGATTCGAACCCAAGGCTGCTGGGAGTCACAGCTCTTCACCACCCCAGGGGCCCATAGCAGTAGGGTGTTCCCAGAAGCTGCCTGTACCTTAGCCCAAGGCCAGTGGCAAGGCTGATCAGGGAGGTTGCCATAGCCACTCACTGGACCCCTTTGCAAGTAATCAGATCCTTGGTCTGCTCCCATTTTTGCAAGAAGAGCTGCTTGTCTGGAAACTCTCCTCCACACCTGCCCCTGGAGGGAGCCGACCGGGCCTGAATTATTTAGAGAGTCTCTAGACACTTGATATAATGAGCAGGTGTGGATGCTTCTCTGACTTTCTCCAACATGCCTTTACTTACCCCCCTCCCCTCCCCTAGCTGCCTGTGAGGAAAAAAGGAGGCCTCGCCATCCTTTTCCTCATGGCGTGTGTGTCTGCCTGGAGGTCTTTCTCCATCCCGAAATCTACTTGGAAGTGGACAGCGCACGTTTCAAAGTCATGTCGAGCTGAGTTGAAACAGGGGGCGCCAATAGCGTCCTAACTAGTAAAGAGATAAATCATCTTTTTTTCCTAGCTACCCGCAATTCCTTTTCCTCCATTCTGACTTTATAAGAGTCAGACCTAATGACTCATTTTGAATCAACGGGGTGGGGGGAAGAAGGGTAAGAAAAATATTCATACGCTAGATTTCAACTATGTGAAAGGGAAGGAAAAAGTATGTTTAGAAGAAAGACTGGAAGAAAATGTGACCGTAATGGCGGCAGTTGGCTATGGTTCTTAGGCTGAAATAGCAAATCCGCAGGTGTTCCGGCAGGTGTTCATACATTCAGTGAATAGGGTCGTGTGTTTTCTAGGATCTGCTCCTTGCTCACGCTCTCTCCACTGAACACTTACGTCCACCCACCCCTGGACTGTCCAGTGCTCCCTTTCTGTCACTTCCTGTTCACGGGCCGGTCGTGTGGAGTCATTGTGCTACTTGAAGTTGTTCCAGTGAGGAACGATTGTTTTCCGGTTTGCACCTGATTTTCTCTATCTAGTCTGCAACTTGTGTTGCCATGCTTCCTCGTGGCCCCGTGTGATTTTACTACACTTGATCTTAGCCAAAAGACTGAGAAGCGAGCTGATGTGATTTTAATGTGAAATCGAGCTGAATCCATTATACCCAAATGATGTACCTATCTTTTTTTTTTTTTTTTTGAGGCGGGGTCTTGCTACGTTGCCCAGGTTGACCTTGAATTCCTGAGCTCAAGAGATCCTTCTGCCTCCCATGTAGCTGGGCCTACCAATGTGTTCCACTTTACTCGGTTCCAGGGAACTATTTGAAAATAATATTAATTAGCCTTAAAAGTCTTGTTTTTGAAGACTATTGACACGGGGAAGAGGCTCAGTAGAAAATACTTAATAGAACAACCTAGGCTATAAAATAGTATAGTTAATATGTTCCAATTACATGTATTTGGTTAGGAAAAGACTGGAAGAAAGTGTATCAAAAAAATATTATGAATGAGTCTTACTGAGCAACGAGACTACAAGTGAATTTTGTCATTGTACTTTTCTAAGATTTCTAATCTTTCTACTCTACTAGTTTATTTTTAATTAGTAGCTATTTTATTTTCATAGCTACTGATTTCTTCCTATGGGAAATTATTGGTACAATGGTGAAAATAAAATTGGTGGTAGCAATGTTTTAAATCTGGCCGGGTGCAGTGGCTCAGGCTGTAATCCCAGCACTTTGGGAGGCCAAGGTGAGAGGATTGCCTGAGCCCGGGGGTTCGAGACCAGCCTGGACAACTTGGTGAGACCTTGTCTCTACAATAAATCACAAAAACTAGACAGGCATGGTGGCGTGCATCTGTAGTTCCAGCTACTTGGAAGTCTGAGGCGGAAGGATGCTGGAGCCCAGCAGGTCAAGCATGCTCACGGCCACCACACTCCAGCCTGGACAACAAGAGTGAGACTCCAACTCGAAAAAAGTTTTTTTAATCTAAAGAGGCATATTTTCCAGCCCATCCCCTTTGTATTCTGGTATCTTTTGCAGGTGAAGAAATTGAGGTTCAGGGGCTGTAGGTGACAGAGACAGCCTGCAACCCAGACCTCAGCCCAAAGGGAGACATTGGCCTCAGGGGAGACACTGGCCTGGTGAGCCCCAACGTGCCTTCCAGCCCGCTGCTCTCCTGTCTGTGACTGTGCGGGTGTCAGCCACCCCCTGCCTTCACAGCCCTCCACAGGCAAGAGAACGTCAGAAACGTGAATTGTTTCTGCTCCAGGGACTTCGCTGAACTCTCGTTTTCCTTCTCTAACTAGCAAATGGGGCTACATCTCCGACTCTGTGTTTCCAGATTCTGTTTCAATGCAGACAATTAGATGGTAAATAATTCAAGAGGTCGGAAACTGGCAAAGTGGTATGTGATGTCCAAATAGCTATCTTGTTTACTCTCTGGTGTAAACTTCAGGCTCATTGCAACTCGGAGCCCCAGGAGTGGTGAAATGGGCAAACACAGGAACCTCCTCTGTTTCCAACCCCTCCCCTGGTCTGGGGGTGGGAACGCGGTACCCCAGTTTGGTTAAAGTAAAACAGCATGGCTTTGGCAGGTAAGTTCAGATGATTTCTCAGGCATGTCTGATGTTCCTCTCACAGAGGAATAGTTGAGTGATCAGAATCCAGAAGCATCAGTGAGAATTCATGATCCAAAGCTGAGGCCTCAGAAATATTACTGTCCATCCTTTCTCTCCTCCTTCTGTGCAATGAGGGTGACACATTTCACCAGACCCTTCTAAATATGCCCCATCATTAGAGAAGTAGTCTTAGTTAAGACTCTTTGAGTTACAGGTAACATAAACCACCTCCACCTTGCCTAAGAAGAAAGGGATAATGTATTATACGAACTCAGGAGTGTCTCATAAAACCCCAGGGCAAAGAAAATGGAGATGGCCCAGCCTCTCAAGAAACTGGAACCATAGGCATCAGATTACCCAACTTCAAAATATATTGCAAGGTTATAGTAACCAAAACAGCATGGGACTGGTATAAGAATAGGCACTAGACCAGTGGAACAGAATAAAGAACCCAGAAATACAACCAACTGATCTTCAACAAAGCCAACAAGAACTTACATTGGGCCGGGTACAGTGGCTCATGCCTGTAATCCCAGCACTTTGGGAGGCCGAGGTGAGAGGACTGCCTGAGCCCAGGGGTTTGAGATCAGCCTGGGCAACTTGACAAGACCTTGTCTCTGCAATTAAAAAAAAAACTAGCCTTATGTGGTGGTGCACACCTATAGTTCCAGTTACTTGGAGGGCTGAAGCTGAAGGATCACCTGAGCCTGGCAGGTCAAGGCTGCCGTAGCCATGAGCGTTCCACTGCACTCCAGCCAGTGAGACTCCAATTCAAAAACAAACAAACAAAAAAAATCAAAGACAAAGAAATCATGTCATTTGCAGCAATATGGATGGAACTGGAGGTTATTACCTTAAGTGAAGTAAGCCAGGCAAAAAAATACAAATGTCGCATGTTCTCACTTATATGTAGGAGTCAAAATATTTGAACACGTGAAACTAGCGAGTGGAAAAACAGATAACAGATACTAGGAAGAGTGAGTGGCAGGGAAAAGAGGATGGAGAGAAGGAGGTTAAAGGGTACAAACATAAAGTAAAATAAAAGGAACCAATTCAGTGTTTGATAACAGAATAGGATGACTATACTCAACAAAAATGTATTGTACTCAGATGGATGCCCTGAATACCTTATCTTGATCACTATGCATTATATGCATGTAGCAGATTTTCTCATGTTCCCCATAAACATGCACAAATAAATGTTTGATGAGCACAGGCAAAAAGAAAATGTGTAGATCAAGTAACCAAACCACAGCAGGAGGAAGTGGTGAGAATCTGGGATTCTCACATTTGCCAAATCTGTGTGCAGACCGAGGATAGAGCTTGGCCAGGCATGCAGTCTCTATGGGGGCAAAGAGAAGCTGGTAGAGGTGTTTTTTAAACTTCAGAGACAGGGTCTAGCTCTCTCACCGAGGCTGGAGTGCCGTGGCATGATCATAGCTCACTGCAGCCTCCTAGGCTCAAGCAGCTCCCCTGTCTCAGCCTCCCAAATAGCTGGGACTGCACAAACCACACCCAGCTAGTGTTTAAAAGATTTTTTGGAGAGACAGGGTCTTGCTATGTTGCCCAGGCTGGTCTTGAACTCCTGGCCTCAAGCAATCCTCCCACCTTGGCCTCCCAAAGGACTGAGATTACAGACATGAGCCACTGCACCTGGCCTGGAGGCATTTTTGATGATTTGGTGTGATCTGGCATAACATTAAGAAGGAAGTCTAAATGTACGACCAGTCTTCCCCATTGAATATTTCCTCTTGGCATGGAGTAGGAGAGGCTGGTCAGAAGCATCTGTGAGCAGGGGGGAATTTTCTGTGGACTTGCAGAATGTAGGAAACAAAACCTCCTAGGAGGAGACCTCCCTCAGTCTGATGTGACCCTCAAGACACGTGCTGAATTTCGAAACTGTGTGGGGCAGGAGACCAAAGAGCTCAGCTTAAGCTCTAAGAACAGAGGTGACTCTTCCACATGTGCTCAGGGTTGAAAAGATGGAGTCCTGCCAGGCTGAGTGGGCTCCATCCAAGGAACAAAAGCTTGAGTGGGCTCAAAAGCTTGAGTGGACTCAAAAGCTTGAGTGGACTCAAAAGCTTGAGTGGGCTCCATCCAAAGAACAGGAATGACCCAGAGGCAGCCTGGGACTAAATAAACTGCAGTCCACTCTCAACCCAGCTAAATCCCAGACTAGATTGAGATGATCAGTTCCTCACCCCATGTGCCAAAGAAGAAAAAGAGAGTCACCGCTGGAGGAAAATAACATCACCTTCTGCCTCCGTGATTCTTTTATGCAACTGTGAAACGTGCAAAAAGCAGACAAATGTGACTAATAAGAGAAAAAGCAGGCGATAGAAACAGACCCACCTATGATTCGATGTTTCGGTTAACAGGCAAGGACTCTATAATAAGTATTATAAACATGGTAAAGAACGTAGAGAAAATAATAAAATAGATGAGCAAGTAAAGAATGTTAACAGAGAATTCGAATCTATAAAAAGGAACCAAATGAAGCTGAGCACAGTGGGTCACACCTATAATCCCAGCACTTTGGGAGGCCAAGGTGAGAAGAAGATTGTCTGAGCCCACAGGTTTGAGACCAGCCTGGGCAATCTGGCAACCTCGTCTCCACAATAAAGCAAGAAAAATTAGCCCAGTGTGATGGCACATGACTGTAGTTCCAGCTACTTGGAAGACTGAGGTGGAAGGATCACCTGAGCCCAGCAGGTCGAGGTGTGGTGGCCTGGTGGCCATGAGCATGCCACTGCACTCCAGTCTGGGTGACAGAGTGAGACTCCAACTCAAAAAAAAAAAAAAAGGAACCCAGTGGACATTGCAGAACTCAAAAATGCGGTATCTGAAATTAGGACCTCATTAAACAAAATATTTCCATTCTAGTTGATAAGTACCTATTGGCCCAAGCTTCCTGTGTCCCGTGTCCTCATGTCTTGGCCATTCTGGCCCTCCCTGGGACACCCTGGACTTCCCCCATGGTCCAAAAACTATAGAATTCATAGCTAGCCCTGCCAGGGCACCTTGCTTTGCCATTGCTGCAAGTGTCCCTTATGCTTGGTTGGGGTCTGTTCTTCCCCATTTGTTAACTGTCTTGATGTTGATAAGAAACAGAGTCTTGCTCTGTTGCCCAGACTGGTCTTAAACTCCTGGGCTCAATCCAGTCCTCCTGCCTCAGCCTCCTGAGTAGCTGGGACTTGATGCCATCTCTTTATACTGTCACTGAAAGTCCCCATGAGAAGCAGATGATTGAAACTGGAGAGAAGGAATTCTCCCCCAAAGGGGACAATAAGAGGAGAAACAGAAGGACATGTAAAGGGATATTTGTTCACTTTTGAAGCCTCCACGTAAAGCCAGAAATCTGGGACTGAAGCCTTCTGTTGCTGAGTTTACAGCCTTCTAAGTTTCCTCCCCACTGTGTAGAGGAGACTTGAGTGAGCCACAGGGGAAGAGACTGAGTAAGGCTGGGCAAGGTTGCAGAGTTCGCTTGGCCTCCCGAATCTGAGAGATTTGTAACTCCCACACCAACTCTTTCCATGAAACATCCAGGGCAGCCTTGGTGATGAGTTTCTCAAAGGCAAAAGAATCTAGTGAGACTACCTGCCTCCCAGAGTATAGGTTAAGAGGGCAAGTGTTAGGGATAGGCTGCTGTGGGGTTCGGATTCCACATCTGCCATTAACTAGTGGTTTGACCTTGGGCAAGTCCCTTCACCTCTGAACCTCTCATATGTATCTCACAGGATTTGTAGCAGACATTATTGGTTCCCTCCTGTCCTCTTTTCTGGAAAAGGCTTTAGGTCCATTATAATAATCCCACTCTCTAGCCAACGGTCTAATTAGTCATGTGTGTGTGACCCAGTTCTAGCCCCTGAGATGAGAGGGATGATCAACTGGGGGCTTCTTGGAAATCCTTTTCTTGCACTCGAAAAATATGTACAAGGAAGAGACCATCTCTCTTAAACACTGTCAAGTCCAGATGGGATGTCTGGAGATGCAGCAGCCATTTTGCAGCACAGAGGGAGTCAGTGTGGAGGCCCGAGTTAACTGAGGATGGCAGAGCAAAAACATGGCAAAAAGCTGGGTCCCTGATGACATTGGTAAGCTTCTCGTTTAACCAACTCTGAAGCTGCCCTTGTTTTTGTTTTGTTTTGTTTTGTGAGTTGGAGTCTCACTCTGTTGCCCAGGCTGGAGTGCAATGGCATGCTCATGGCCACCGCAGCCTCGACCTGCTGGGCTCCAGCAATCCTTCTGCCTCAGCCTTCCAAGTAGCTGGAATTACAGATGCACACCACCACACCCAGCTAGGTTTTTGTGACTTATTGTAGAGACACGGTCTCGCCAAGTTGCCCAGGCTGGTCTTGAACCCTCGGGCTCAGGCAGTCCTCTTGCCTTGGCCTCCCAAAGTGCTGGGATTACAGGCTGAGCCATGGCACCTGGCCCTTTGTTGTTACATACAAACTAATTTGTTACATAAAAGTTTGTTACAGTCCCACTGGCCTTTTAAGTATCAAGTTATTTTGTAACATAAGCTCAAACTAACAAACAAAATCCCAATTTTTTGAAGGATATTGAGTGTGTCACATAATTGAAGGAAGAAATGAGCAATTTGTCTTAGAAATTCTCAGCAAAAGTCGGGCTCGGTGGCTCAGCCTGCAATCCCGTGCTTTGGGAGGCTGAGGTGAGTGGATT
>NW_007248653.1:352913-354264 GCF_000164805.1 Carlito syrichta | reverse complement strand
GACTCCAACTCAAAAAAAAAAAAAAGAAATTATCAGTATGGCCAGGCTGGGTGACTCAGTCTGTAATCCCAGCACTTTGGGAGGCTGAGGCAAGTGGATTGCCTGAACCCACAGGTTCCAGACCAACCTGGGCAACTTGGTGAGACCTCGTCTCTACAATAAAAATAAAAAATTAGCCGGGTGCAGTAGCGCACACCTGTAGTTCCAGCTATTTGGAAGGCTGAGGCAGAAGGCTTGCCAGAACCCAGCAGGTCGACGCTGGGATGGCCGTGAGTGTGCCACTGCGCTCCAGCCTGGGTGATGGAGTGAGACTCCAACTCCCCCCCAACCCCACAAAAAGAAAGAAATTCTCAGCCTCTGAGCACCTCTGTCCATTTGGAGCTCTTAGATGAGACCATTTGGGCAAGGTATCTGCACCAGGTTAATCAGCTATGGCCAGGGGCAAGGGCATCAGATATGGCGACTGAGGAGGGTTATCCTTGGCTACCCGGACCTTTCTGAGAGGAGGAAGAAGCTAAGACGTGGCTCTTGTTCCCACCCGTTCTTCCAAAACTGCAGGTTTCCACCAACTTTGCAGGGAAAGCAGCAGTCTCAAACCTCATCCCGGGCATGCTCAGAATTCAGGATTGTCAAAGTCTGTCTCCTGCGATGACTAGGAGTGGAAGAAAAAAACCCGGGGCAAAGGACTAGCCTGGACTGTGAAGTCTAGACACATCTCCTCACTTAGGGCGTCCAGACACTGCCTTGTAATGTCCGAGCCAAAGGACCAGCATGGCCCTGACATTTGCAAAAGTGCAATATTGCCCCTTGTGCCAGATGTCTGAATGTTTAAAAACTAAATCAAGCCACACCCACCTCTTCCCCACATTCCCAACCAGGCCTTTCTCTCTTACAAAGCTTATTTCTTTGCACCGTGGAAGCCAAAGGAACCAGACACTCTGTGGGTTATTCCTGCCATCTGGATGCCTGTGTCTTCGTACCCTGGATGTGCTGGGGGAGGGCAGGGCAGAAGCCGGCCCCAGGCCCAGGACTCCTGGGTGGTAGGTGACCGCATCCACCCATCCTGAGACAGGGACTGACCCAGTCAAGCTCCCCCAGAGTTAGGGCGGGCAGGTGACCTTCTCCACACCTGACTTTTCCAACTCAAGATTTCCGGACGGTTTTGTTTCCTCCCCAAACTACACCAGTTCATCAGGGGGTGGGGAGACGAGAGGGACTGCTGGTAGCTTCGGGGAATCATTTCTGTCTAGATGCCCATTTGGGTTGATTTGAGGGGACAAATTTATTTTGCTATTTTTTTTTTTTTTTTGAGTTGGAGTCTCACTCCATCGCCCAGACTGGAGTGCAGTGG
>NW_007248653.1:348850-352893 GCF_000164805.1 Carlito syrichta | reverse complement strand
GATTTTTTGATTTATTGTAGAGATGAGGTCTCGCTGCCCAGGCGGGTCTCAAACCTGCGGGCTCAGGCAATCCACTCACCTCAGCCTCCCAAAGCCGTGGGATTACATATTTTGCTATTCTTTTTATGTTTTTAGAGACAGGGTCATCAATTCTGTCATCCAGGCTGAAGTGTACCGAAGTAGTGTGATGATAGTTCACTGCAGCCTCAAACCCCTGGGTTCCAGCTGTCCTCCCACCTCACCCTCCCAAGTCTCTGGGACTACGGGCACACACCACCACGCCTGGGTAACTTTTTTGTAGAGACAGAGTCTGTGTTGACCAGGTTGGTCTCCAACTCCAGGCCTCAAGCAATCTTCCCACCTCGGCCTCCCAAAGCACTGGGATGACAGGTGCGAGCCACCATGTGACTTTTGTCCCCCTGCTCCCCCCCCCCACCCCCGTGCTCACCTCCACCGCACTCACTAGAGTCTAGGGCCTCATCCTCTGGCCTGAGGGGACAAATTGGGTTTACACACATCCCCTTCCTTCTTGACTCAGTTGGCCACCTGTTTCCAGAAACCTTTCCGATAAGATCCAAAAGGAAGGAAAAACCTTTGTGTCTCAATGCATACAAGGCGTGAGGCCAAGGGCAGGGGTTCATTCTTCTCCGGCCTGAGAGCAGAACTAAGAAGCGTCTTAGAGACGATCCCGGGAGTTGGGTTCACAGGAAGTAAGAACCCATCAAACTGCACTGGAGCTGGGTCCAAAGGGCTCGGGAGGAGAGGAAGAGGCGCCCACAGTCTCACTGGCCAATTGTGGATTGGTCAGTAAGGATTCGAACATCACTGAACTCAGACTCATTAGGTGTGTATATTATTTATACATATATGTATAATATATATATATAGCTATCTATATACATTATACACACTCACACACACACACTTTTTTTTTTGAGTTGAGGTCTCACTCTGTTGCCCAGGCTGGAGGACAGTGGCAGGCTCACAGCCACCCCAGCGTTGACCTGCTGGGCTCCGGCAATCCTTCCGCCTCAGCCTTCGGAGTAGCCAGAACTACAGGCGTGTGCTACCATGCCTGGTTTATTTTTGATTTATTGTAGAGATGAGGTCTGGCCAAGTTGCCCGGGGTGGTCTCGAACCTGTGGGCTCAGACAGTCCACTCACCTCGACCTCCCAAAGTGCTGGGATGACAGACATGAGCCACATGCGCCCGACCTCATTAGATATATTAAACCCATGAATTTGTAATGGTACTTAGAAAAACACCAAATCTCATTTGTCATCTTTTGAAGGATACTAGGGATTAGTATATTATTTTGAAACTGGTAAATAGGGAAAAGAAACGGCCTTTCCCTTTCACACTGTGTGTCAAGATAACCAAATAGGTGATACGGAGATGTTTTTCTTTATAGAAATATTCTGGCTGGGTTCGGTGGCTTAGGCTGTAATCCCAGCACTTTGGGAGGCCGAGGCAAGTGGATGGCCTGAGCCCGCAGGTTCGAGACCAGCCTGGGCAACTTGGTGAGACCTCGTCTCGTTAATAAATCAAAAATTAGCCAGGTGTGGTAGCGTGTGCCTGTAGTTCTGGCTACTTGGAAGGCTGAGGCAGGAGGATCGCCTGAGTCCAGCAGGCCAAGATTGCAGTGACCGGGAACGTGCCACTGCATTCCAGTGTGGGTGACAGAGTGAGATTGAGCCCGCGGGTTCGAGACCCGCCTGGGCAGCGAGACCTCATCTCTACAATAAATCAAAAAATCAGCTGGGTGTGGTAGCACGCACCTGTAATTCCGGCTTCTCGGAAGGCTGAGGCGGAAGGATCGCCAGAGCCCAGCAGGTGGAGGCTGCGGTGGCCGGGAGCGGCCACTGCACTCCAGTCTGGGCGACGGAGTGAGACTCCCAACTCAAAAAATATATATATATATATTCTAAGCCAGACACGATGACTCATGCCTGTAATCCCAGCACTTTGGGAGGCCAAGGCTGGAGGATCTCTTGAGCCCAGGAGTTTGAGACTAGCCTGGGCAATATAGTGAAACCTCCTCTCTACAAAAAAAAAAAAAAAAATAGCCAGTCATGGCAGCACATGCCTGTAGTCCCAGCTACTCAGGAGGTTGAAGTGGGAGGATCACCTGAGCCCAGGAAGTCAAAGATGCAGCGAGCTGTGATCGCGCTACTACACCCCAACCTGGGTGACAGAGTGAGACTGACTCAAAAAAAAAGGAAAGAAAGAAAGAATATTCTAGCTAATCATGCAGAAATGAAGTTAAGAAATGTTAGCAAAGCAATATTTTGCATTTCAACGTTTTGATGCAATAACAGATGCAGAAAATGACCATCAGTGGATCAGTGGCTGCTAACATCTAAAAGGGAACGATAACAGGGTGACACGTACCTGCTGATGGAAATACAAAGCGCTACGTATAAGCATTCTTGCTAAAACCTAGAACCTGAACCTCATCAAGTCTTTTGATATAACTACCAGTGTGTAGAAAACACAAGTGATCTGGTCTCCTCAAGAAATAAATCACAAGCCGGGTGCAGTGGCTCACGCCCGTAATCCCGGCACTTTGGGAGGCGAAGGCAAGAGGATTACCTGAGCTCAGGGGTTCAAGACCCTCCTGAGCAACATGATGAGACCTCGTCTCCACAATAAATAAAAAAATCAGCCAGGCATGGTGGCACATGCCTATGGTTCCAACTACTTGGAAGGCTGAGGCGGAAGGATCACCTGAGACCAGAAGGTCAAGGCTGCGGTGACTGTGAGTGTGCCATGGCACTCCAGCCTGGGCGACAGAGTGAGACTCTGACTCAAAAAAACAAAACAAAAAACTCTAGAACAAATCCAAACCATTTTTATGGCACAATCAAGGAAATTTGAACACTGAATTAACATTAAATGATATTTTTAATTTTTTTTTTTTTTTTTTGAGTTGGAGTCTCACTCTATCACCCAGGCTAGAGTGCCATGGCACACCCACTGCTACCCCAGTGTCGCCCTGCTGGGCTTCAGCGATCCTTCTGCCTCAGCCTTCCGAGTAGCCAGACCTATAGGTGAGCGCCACCATGCCCGGCTAATTTTTGATTTATTGTAGAGATGAGGTCTCGCCAAGTTGCTAGGGCTGGTCTCGAACCCGTGGACTCCACTCACCTCGACCTCCCAAAGTGCTGGGATTACAGACTGAGTCACCCAGCCCGGCCAACAATATGTCTTTAAATATCATTGAATGTTAATTCAGTCTACCCAAAGGAACAGAGATGATTATATAAAAAAGACACCTGTACGCACATGTTCACAGCACAATTCACAATTGCAAAGATGTGGAATCGACCTAAATGCCCTGCAACCAATCAGTGGATAATGGAAATGTGGTACATATACACTGTGGAATACAATTCAGTTCTCAAAAAGAACGAAACTATATCTTTTGCAGCAACTTGGATGGAATTGGAGAACATCATCCTAAGTGAACTAATGCAGGAACAGAAAAAACCAAACACCACATGTTCTCACTTTTAAGTGGGAGCCAAACTAAGGATGTGCAAAGACATAGAGAGTGGTATAACGGACACTGGAGACTGAGAAAGGGGACGGGGGAGGCTGGGAGGCATTTAAAAAAGTCATCTATCGGGTACAGTGTGCACAGGCGGGGGTGGTGGGTACACTTAAAGCCCAGACTTCTTCACCAGTATACAGTGCAACCATGTAACCAAAAACTATCTGTACCCTCTAAAGCTATTAAAATAAAGAAAAAAATAATTGGCCGGGCCCGGTGGCTCACACCTATAATCCCAGAATTTTGGGAGGTGGAGTGAGAGGATTGTCTGAGCTCACGGGTGCGAGATCAACCTGGGCAACTTGGTAAGACTTCATCTCTACAGTGAATTAAAAAATTAACCAGGCGTGGTGGCGCGTGCCTGGAGCTCCAGCTACTTGGAAGGCTGAGGCTGAAGGATCACCTGAGCCCAGCAAGTTGCGACTGTGCTGGTCGTGAGCATGCCATTGCACTCCAGCCTGGACAACAGAGTGAGGCTCCAACTCAATT